>NC_084796.1:30680102-30983132 GCF_963169125.1 Humulus lupulus | reverse complement strand
AGATGTCGCTCCAAAGATCTGCACGCACCAATGGAAACGCCTCCAACGATGTTCCAGCGACCAATGAAGCCCTCCAGTTCGCCGAAGAGGAGTGCATACTACTGCCCGCCGCAACGCACCGGCACCACCAGCTGACAACACCGCAGAGATCGCCAGACTGCGACAGCAAGTCGAGGAACTTTTGCAGCAACAACGCCAACAGGCTCAAACTCAGCCTCAGCCTCCGCCGCAGCCGCAACCCCAACAAATGGCCCCAGCACCCCAACAAGTTGGTCCTTATGGGGGATGGCCAATGATGAATTACGCGCCGTATCCAGTACCGAACATGGAGCCAGTGTACGAGAGGTTCCGCAAGCAGCACGCTCCAAACTTCGAAGGGACTACAGACCCCTTTGAGGCAGAAGAGTGGCTAAGGAATGTGGAGCTGATTCTAACGCATATGAATCTCAGCAATGCGGACCGCATATCCTGCGTCTCGTCTTTACTCAAGAAGGATGCCAGGATATGGTGGGATTTGGTCCAGCAATCCCACGATGCTGCCACCATGACGTGGACCCGATTTGTGGAGCTCTTCCACAAGAAGTACTACAATTCAGCGGTACTTGCTACGAGAGTCGAGGAGTTCACCAACCTGAAGCAAGGGAATTTAACAGTGGCAGAATATGCTCGTCAGTTCGACCGCTTAGCAAAGTTCGCGGCAGAGATGGTTCCAACCGATTATCTGAGGGTGAACAAGTTTGTCAGAGGACTTCGCCCGAAAATCGAGATGGGGGTTAAACTAGTAAACCCGGGAAACACCACATATGCTGATGTACTTGAGATGGCAATCGAAGTAGAGAGGTTGCAGGCCAACGTAAGCAAGGAAGAAGCCAGTAAGCCGGAACCCAGACAGCAGAGCCAACCTCAGGCCAGTCGGAACAACAATCAGTCTAGCAACAGCGACAACAATCCATCCAACAACAATGGTAACGGACAGAAGAGAAGGCATCCTGACAACAAGCAATCTGACAACAATAAAAGAGCACGACCAAATAATGGGGGAAATAGGTCGGGCTACGTGGAATACCCGCCATGTGCCAAATGTCAGAAGAAGCACCCCGAAGAATGCCGTGCCAACACCAAGGAGTGTTTCAATTGTGGTCAAGAGGGGCATCGCAAGAAAGATTGTCCTCAGCAAAAGCCGGAAGGAAAGAAGGACGAAAAGATGGTTCCTGCTCGGGTTTTTGCTTTAACCCAAGGAGAGGCGGATGCTAGCAACAAGGTGGTCACAGGTCAGGTTTCCATCCTCAATAATTTATGTCATGTATTATTTGATTCGGGAGCCACTCATTCGTATATTTCGTTAGGAATGATAGATAAACTAGACAAACCTAGTGAAACATTTAGAACTAGGTTTGTAACCGAGTTGCCTTCGGGCAAAGTAGTTCTATCATCACGAATTGTACGAGGCGTACCAATCAAGATTGAGGACAAGGAACTAGAAGGAGACCTGATAGAGCTGGTGATCAAAGATTTCGACGTAATCCTAGGCATGGATTGGCTAGCACGGCATGGCACAACGATCGACTGCAAACGCAAGAAGGTGATGTTCGAGACTCCTGACGGCCAGAGACGATGCTTCATGGGACAAGCTTCAGGATTGCGCACCCCATTAGTGTCATCTCTCAAAGCTCAGAGAATGATGGAGAAAGGATGTCAAGAGTTCTTAGCCAGCATAGCGAATGTGGAGAAGGAGACATCACTTAAGGTTGGAGATGTTCGGGTTATACAAGAATTTCCATAAGTTTTTCCCGATGACTTGCCAGGATTGCCACCAAATCGAGAAATAGACTTCACGATAGAATTAGTACCGGGCACCGAGCCTATCTCTAAGGCACCATACCGGATGGCACCTACGGAACTCAAGGAGTTAAAGACGCAGCTACAAGAACTCCTAGACTTGGGTTTCATTAGGCCAAGCCATTCACCATGGGGAGCTCCGGTACCATTCGTGAAGAAGAAGGACGGAAGTATGCGCATGTGCATAGACTACCGTGAGCTGAATAAAGTAACAATTAAGAACAAATACCCGCTACCTCGGATTGATGATTTGTTTGATCAACTCCGAGGCGCGACTGTATTCTCTAAGATTGATCTACGGTCCGGGTATCATCAGCTCAAGGTAAAGGGGGAAGATATTCCTAAGACAGCCTTTAGGACTCGTTATGGACATTACGAGTTCTTGGTTATGTCTTTTGGTCTTACTAACGCGCCAGCCGCGTTTATGGACTTAATGAATAGGGTCTTCAAGGACTACTTGGATAAATTCGTCGTTGTGTTCATCGACGACATTTTAAATTTACTCCAAGGATGAAGCGGAGCACGAGGAACACTTGAGGATGATTTTGACGCAATTGAAGGAGCACCAACTCTACGCGAAGTTCAAGAAATGCGAGTTTTGGCTCTCACAAATGGCGTTCCTCGGGCACATCATATCGAAAGACGGAGTTGCAGTAGATCCATCGAAGGTAGAGGCCGTGAAGGATTGGCCTAGGCCAAAGAACGCGTCAGAAGTAAGAAGCTTCTTAGGGCTAGCAGGTTATTATAGAAAGTTTGTAGAGGGCTTTTCTAAGATAGCCACTCCACTCACCAACCTGACCCGGAAGCAACAAAAGTTTAACTGGAATGATAAGTGTGAGGAAAGCTTCCAGTTGCTTAAGGATAAGCTTTGCTCAACACCAGTACTTAGTGTCCCAACACCCAACGACAAGTTCGTTGTCTACTGTGATGCATCAAAGCTAGGATTGGGATGCATACTGATGCAAAACGACAAGGTGATAGCCTATGTCTCACGTCAGTTGAAGGAGTATGAGCAACGCTATCCAACTCACGATATGAAGTTGGCAGCGGTGGTCTTTGCATTAAAGATCTGGCACCATTATCTTTACGGAGAACGGTGCGAGATTTATACGGACCACAAAAGTTTAAAATACTTCTTTACGCAGAAGGAGCTCAACATGAGGCAGCGCAGGTGGTTAGAGTTAGTAAAGGATTACGACTGCGAAATCCTATACCACCCAGGGAAAGCGAATGTAGTTGCCGATGCACTTAGCCGAAAAAGTTATGGGAACTTAGCAACCTTATCCGGAATAGAAAAGCCGCTACAGCAGGAGTTGATCAGTGCCGGAATCGAAATGGTTGTAGGCAAGCTGGCTAACTTGTCTATCCAATCAAATCTGCTAGAAGACATACGGAATGGTCAGAGACATGATGGCACACTAGCAACGCACATGGATGCAGTCAGAGAAGGCAAGACTACAGATTTCTCAATATCCAGTCAAGGTTTATTGAGATATAAGGATCGGGTATGCGTGCCAGACGATCAAAGTATTAAGAAGACGATCCTAGAAGAAGCGCACAGCACCCCATACTCGGTTCATCCAGGGTCTACCAAGATGACTCATGACATCAAGGCAGTCTATTGGTGGCTAGGGATGAAGAAGGACATAGCAGAGTATGTGTCTAAGTGTCTGGTATGCCAGCAAGTGAAAGCAGAGCATCAGCGGCCTGCAGGATTATTGCAACCGCTTAGCATACCGGAATGAAAGTGGGATGATATAGCCATGGACTTCGTGACGGGTCTGCCAAGAACGAATAAGCAGCATGATTCTGCTTGGATAGTCATAGATAGACTAACCAAGTCGGCTCATTTTCTGCCTGTTAAGACTTCTTATACGGCAGACCAATATGCAGACATTTACATCCAAGAGATTGTACGATTGCATGGAATCCCCAAGACGATAGTATCAGATAGAGGATCAGTGTTTACGTCAAGATTTTGGAGAAGCTTACAGCAAGCCATGGGTACTAAGTTAAGTCTTAGTACAGCTTTCCATCCTCAGACAGATGGGCAGTCCGAGCGTACGATTCCGATTTTAGAGGATATGCTTCGCGCATGTGTACTTGACTTTGGAGGATCGTGGAACAAGTACTTACCGCTGATCGAGTTCTCGTACAACAACAGCTACCAGTCGACGATCGAGATGGCACCTTATGAGTTGCTATATGGAAGAAGGTGCCGATCACCGTTGCACTGGGACGAGGTAGGAGAAAGGCAGCTTCTAGGGCCCGAAGTTGTTAGACAAGCACAAGAAGCAGTAACGCTTATTAGACAGCGTATGCTTGCTGCTCAAAGCCGACAGAAAAGCTATGCGAATACCAAGCGACGCGATGTGGAGTTCCAAGTTGGAGATCAAGTCTTCCTGAAGATATCTCCTATGAAGGGTGTCAAGCGGTTCGGGAAGAAAGGCAAGCTCAGTCCCCGATTCATAGGTCCTTTTGAGATATTGGACAATGTGGGACCAGTTGCGTATAGACTAGCCTTACCGCCAGCACTAGCCGATAGTCACAACGTCTTCCACATCTCGATGTTACGCAAGTATGTGTCAGACCCATCTCACGTCCTCAAGTACGATACCATAGCGCTCCAGAAAGACTTAAGTTACGAGGAACGACCGGTTAGCATCCTAGATAGAGGAATGAAGTAGTTACGGTCCAAGAGCCTTCCTATAGTTAAAGTCCTATGGAGCAATAGTTCTGAACGCGAGGCAACGTGGGAGTTGGAAGAGGACATGCAGAGCCGGTATCCGGAGTTATTTGGTAAGTAAATTTCGAGGACGAAATTCTTTTTAGTAGGGGAGAATTGTAGAGTCCAAGAACTTTACTTAGCTAATTGTTTAGTAGTATTATAGTATGTTTAGCGTTATCTTTGTTACTATGGATTTTTGGTTCAGACCGGGAATTATTTGGACACTCATAGTAGTACTTATAGATTTTCTAAGTTTAACCTATAGTTTAAGAATATTAAGTATAACCTAAGGTTTGATTAATGTGACTGATATTAAGGATTATATTTACTATATTATAAGGTTTAGACATCAACCAATAGGATTTTAAGCACATGTTATGAATGGTGATTAAGGATTAAAGATTTTTGAGGATTAAATATAATAAGGAGTAAAGTTTGAATGTTATAGGGTCAGTCAGCAGCTTTGAGTACGTTGAGGGCTTAGTCAAGGCTGTTTACTCCATTCAAAATTAGCTAAAAATGTGTAATTTCGTGTTTAAATATTCAGCGTGTGCCGATATATCGCAGCTATAGGGGGCGATATGTCGCAGCACGTAGATACGGAAAACACGAAACGATGCACGGTCGCCTCGGGCATACTGGCCCAGGCGATATATCGCCTACAGGGGGCGATATATCGCCTCCTTCAGCATGGATTCAAACTCTTTTGAATTCATTTCCTTTCAGCCATTCAAACTCCTTCAACAGTCCAGCATCTTTTGAACGAGTCTTCAGCCTCTGCTGAACGATTATTCAAATGATTTTCACCTAAAAAGCCATTATTTTTATTCAAGTAAAATCAAGATATTTTCATTCCCAAACTCTATAAATAGGACCTAGTACCCACCCATTATTCACCATTTGCTCTAAGTTCAGAAGCTGCTAGTGTTAAGTGAGTGTGAGAGTGTAAACACCTGGTTTGGGGAAAAACTATAAGCTTAAACATCATAAGCTTATCAAACACTTTGGGAAGGGAGTTCTATAGTATTTCGGTGGAGGTTAGATTGATCTCGCAAATCTTTGAGGTAAACCCGAAACTCTACTTCATTCATTTCATGTTATTTCCTTTCTCAAAACCTTCTACTCAGTCCCCTAACCTCATTCTTATTTTGGTTAGGGAATCCAAGTTCTTAAGCATATAAGTCGGTAAGTATGTTTTTTATGGTTTAGTCTTTCCATCCTTTTCATTTCTTCTTCTTCTTTCAACTCACTCTTGTTCATTATGGTTTTAGGAGTTTTCCAAAAGTCCCAACTCAGTCCATTATATCCCGGTAACTTTGGTAAGGAAAATAGGCTAGAATCAATATGTTATGTGCTTATGTTATCTATATGTTTTATGTTATTAAAAGTGTTATGATATGTATATATGTTTGTAGGCTTGGGCATATGACCCATATGACTAACAAGACCCCAAATGGGTTATGGGCATATGACCTACTTAGCTAGTAGGACCCCACTAATCCCATGGGCATATGCTTGTTTAGTCTATGGGACCCCAAGTAATAATGGCCATTATAATAAGTGTATGTTATATGCATTATGTTAAGTCTTTGTGTTTTCTTATGAAATTATGTATATGACTATGTGTTAGATTTTCCTTGCTGGGCATTAGGCTCACTCCTTTCTGTTTATGTGCAGGAAAATAAGCTTAGAGGCGGTAAGATTCGTGACGCTTGGAGGATGTGTATCGATGGTGAATGGAGTCAAGGGGCCGAGCGTTATTCGATTCGAGGATGTAGTTTCGGTTTTATGTCTTTTTACATGTATTTTCCGCACTAATTATGTAATGTCTTATTATTTTAAATTATGTTTTTGTTTTAAAGACAATGGGATCCCATATCCGTTTTCGTATTTACTTTGTAAATAACTCTTATTTTGCAAGTTACTCAATAAATTATGGTATTTTCGCAAATGTAAGTTCTTTTAAGGATTTTATGTATAGTTTCATTAATGGTCCAATTAGTCTAGAGTAGTGGGTCATTACAGTTGGTATCAGAGAAACGGTTCCTTCGCATGAAGTTCTCCTCGATACACACACTCAAAGCTCCGAATCTAACCGCCAATGTAAGTGTTTATGTTTTAGTTGTTTTGATTATGTGTTTAGTTAACGTTTTAGCCCTTATGTTTTCAGTTAATAATAATTGTAAATTAGTTTATTTTTCGTTATTTATTTTATTTATTATCTTTGCATGTATGATTGTTTTAGTGAAAACCTTTTTCCAAATAAATACAATTGTTATTTTTGAATGACATGTATGAGTTTGATTTTTTCCGCAATCATAATAAGTAATAAATAAAACGAATAATGACTAAGTTCGGTGAGGGTGGATACAAATCAATGAACCAAGTTTCCTTATTGAGAGTTAGGGGGCCATAGTAGTGGGAACGATTTTACTGATCCCAGCCCTCCCTCAATATGGTTAACTTTGGAACAAAGATAAGTTTCGAGCCTGAGGATTAAGTCATATAGGATGATTAGAAACACACTTAGAAAATAAAGATGACTTATTTTTCTAAGTATAGAAACCCACTCTAATAATAAATAAAGACCTATATAATATTTTCATAAGAAGTCATAATAAATAGGTCCAAGATATGTGTGTTTTAGAATAAGTTTTGCCTTAGAGCCTATTAGGGTAAGTTCTAACATGTTCTCGACTGTTAGAACTTTTGGTGAAGATGTCGCTCCAAAGATCTGCACGCACCAATGGAAACGCCTCCAACGATGTTCCAGCGACCAATGAAGCCCTCCAGTTCGCCGAAGAGGAGTGCATACTACTGCCCGCCGCAACGCACCGGCACCACCAGCTGACAACACCGCAGAGATCGCCAGACTGCGACAGCAAGTCGAGGAACTTTTGCAGCAACAACGCCAACAGGCTCAAACTCAGCCTCAGCCTCCGCCGCAGCCGCAACCCCAACAAATGGCCCCAGCACCCCAACAAGTTGGTCCTTATGGGGGATGGCCAATGATGAATTACGCGCCGTATCCAGTACCGAACATGGAGCCAGTGTACGAGAGGTTCCGCAAGCAGCACGCTCCAAACTTCGAAGGGACTACAGACCCCTTTGAGGCAGAAGAGTGGCTAAGGAATGTGGAGCTGATTCTAACGCATATGAATCTCAGCAATGCGGACCGCATATCCTGCGTCTCGTCTTTACTCAAGAAGGATGCCAGGATATGGTGGGATTTGGTCCAGCAATCCCACGATGCTGCCACCATGACGTGGACCCGATTTGTGGAGCTCTTCCACAAGAAGTACTACAATTCAGCGGTACTTGCTACGAGAGTCGAGGAGTTCACCAACCTGAAGCAAGGGAATTTAACAGTGGCAGAATATGCTCGTCAGTTCGACCGCTTAGCAAAGTTCGCGGCAGAGATGGTTCCAACCGATTATCTGAGGGTGAACAAGTTTGTCAGAGGACTTCGCCCGAAAATCGAGATGGGGGTTAAACTAGTAAACCCGGGAAACACCACATATGCTGATGTACTTGAGATGGCAATCGAAGTAGAGAGGTTGCAGGCCAACGTAAGCAAGGAAGAAGCCAGTAAGCCGGAACCCAGACAGCAGAGCCAACCTCAGGCCAGTCGGAACAACAATCAGTCTAGCAACAGCGACAACAATCCATCCAACAACAATGGTAACGGACAGAAGAGAAGGCATCCTGACAACAAGCAATCTGACAACAATAAAAGAGCACGACCAAATAATGGGGGAAATAGGTCGGGCTACGTGGAATACCCGCCATGTGCCAAATGTCAGAAGAAGCACCCCGAAGAATGCCGTGCCAACACCAAGGAGTGTTTCAATTGTGGTCAAGAGGGGCATCGCAAGAAAGATTGTCCTCAGCAAAAGCCGGAAGGAAAGAAGGACGAAAAGATGGTTCCTGCTCGGGTTTTTGCTTTAACCCAAGGAGAGGCGGATGCTAGCAACAAGGTGGTCACAGGTCAGGTTTCCATCCTCAATAATTTATGTCATGTATTATTTGATTCGGGAGCCACTCATTAGACTCACTCTTTCATTATGGTTTTAGGAGTGTTCCAAAAGTCCCAACTCAGTCCATTATATCCCGGTAACTTTGGTAAAGAAAATAGGCTAGAATCAATATGTTATGTGCTTATGTTATCTATATGTTTTATGTTATTAAAAGTGTTATGATGTGTATATGTGTATGTTTGTAGGCTTGGGCATATGACCCATATGACTAACAAGACCCCAAATGGGTTATGGGCATATGACCTACTTAGCTAGTAGGACCCCACTAATCCCATGGGCATATGCTTGTTTAGTCTATGGGACCCCAAGTAATAATGGCCATTATAATAAGTGTATGTTATATGTATTATGTGAAGTCTTTATGTTTTCTTATGAAATTATGTATATGACTATGTGTTAGATTTTCCTTGCTGGGCATTAGGCTCACTCCTTTCTGTTTATGTGCAGGAAAATAAGCTTAGAGGCGGTAAGATTCGTGACGCTTGGAGGATGTGTATCGATGGTGAATGGAGTCAAGGGGCCGAGCGTTATTCGATTCGAGGATGTAGTTCGGTTTTATGTCTTTTTACATGTATTTTCCGCACTAATTATGTAATGTCTTATTATTTTAAATTATGTTTTTGTTTTAAAGACAATGGGATCCCATATCCGTTTTCGTATTTACTTTGTAAATAACTCTTATTTTGCAAGTTACTCAATAAATTATGGTATTTTCGCAAATGTAAGTTCTTTTAAGGATTTTATGTATAGTTTCGTTAATGGTCCAATTAGTCTAGAGTAGTGGGTCATTACACATACGTTTGAATAGCTTTTTTCAGTTTGTGCATCAAACTCTACTTTCAGATGGCTAACTTTTTTTGTGGCCAACTCCTTCTCGATATTGACACCGTAATAAGCTCCCCTACCCCTATTGGAGCCACTACCGGTGTCATTACTTGGTTCAGCCAATCTACATACAAATATTCATTAATCAACTAATTCAAATTATGTATGTCTATTGCTTTTTGTTATAAAATTAACATTTTATTACTTATGGTCTTTCCCAACCTACTCTATTTCGACCTAGTGGGTCCCTTGGAGATAGTAAGTAGTCATGTTCTAATACTCATTTTTTCAAGATATTTCATCAAATATCTTGAAAAAATGAGTACCAGTGCATGAATACATTAACTATCCCCAAGGAATCCACTAAGTGCATGTCTATTATTTTTTGTTATAAAATTAACATTTTATTACTTATGGTCTTTCCCAACCTACCCTATTCCGACCTAGTGGATCCCTTAGAGATAGTAAGTAGACATGTTCTAATACTCATTTTTTCAAGATATTTCATCAAATATCTTGAAAAAATGAGTACCAATACACGAATACATTAACTATCCCTAAGGCATCCACTAAGTACATGCCTATGTATATCATATACTTCCATTAATAAATGATAATAAATAAAGTTTTCATTGAATTAAATAAAAAGTTACAAATATTTGTTCAAATTACATATCGCTGTCCTTATCATCACTAACTACAACATCATTACGGGCACCACTATCATTATCGACTAGAACATTGTCGTCATACTCATCGTCTTCATACTCGGCCAATGTGTCGTCTTCAAATTCAATTTCATCATCAACAACAAATTCATCTGAACCTTCGCCAACCAAATCATCAATGTTGTACACTTCAATGGGATTGACATCAACCCGATTATACTGAAGATTATCAAAAATTGGAAGTTCTACCCACAACTGAAATGAAGAAGAATTAACTTCTTGCAATATTGGTATATCATTTGTGGTCTTAGTATTATCAACATCGGAATTTGAGAAATCCCATACATCCTTGGAAAGTATTCATTAACAAGCCTCCAATCATCCCCATTTTCCACATCTCGAAGATAATACACCAACTTCGCTTGAGATGCGAGAACAAAATGATCATTTTTATAACATTCTTCCTTGACATATACACTCGTAAAATTGGATTCCGCTTTAATTCTACTTGTATTGAACCATCTACACTTGAATAGGAAAACACTGTAGCCCATCAAGTAGGACAATTCAAGTACTTCTTCAAGACCTCCATAGTAGTTCACTCCTTCCTCACTTGGCACCATTACTGCAATTTTGTGTTTTAAGCTTCATATCACGACCATGAATCACAAATTTGACACCATTCACTATCATCCCTGGATAAGAGAACATGGTGCCGCTTGATTTTTTTGTAAGAGCATACAATTCATTATTAACTTTAGTATATGTTCACTCATGCAAATCGTTCACCTATCAACACTAACATTGAAAGTTAGTTTTGGATTGAATAAGTGGGGTTTCGAAAAATAATTGACTAATATAATTACTCGTTCTTTTAACCACTGAGGAAACTCAGCTTCTTGTCGAACTTCAAGATTCGAGCCCCCCCCACCCATCTTCTTAATTCATCCATATGCTCACTACAAACAGACAACAATGTTATGATTTTTGCCTTTACCTGGTATATAAACCAAACAAATTTATTGAAAAATACTAGAAAACACACCTAATATACTCCTTAATTTCAGCACAATTGTTCAAAATATACCACTCAACCTTTTGCTTTAACTGTAGATTGAGGAGCATACTTGATTTATTACCAAATGGACGACCAACAGCCTTATAAATAGAATATTCCTGATTTGGTTGGGATTCAAAACGATCGTCATTCCTCTAAGGTCGATTGAATCGAGTCTCAACCCCCAGAGGTACATTGAGCAAAAGGTTAAGGCCTCGTTCACCACTTAAGCTTCTGCAATTGAACCTTCTGGACATGCACGGTTTCTTACATACTGTTTATAAACCGCCATTGAACATTCAATGAGATACATCCACCTAAAGTGCACGAGACCGCCAAAAATTTCCTTTCTCGGAAGATGCAAAACCAAATGCACCATAATGTCAAAAAATGCAGGAGGAAAAATCATTTCCAACTTGCATAAAATGGTGATAATGTCTGTCTCCATCTTCTCAAGTTCTTTCACATTCAAAGTCTGTGAAAAACCGCACAACTCAATAATTGACTTTCAAACTTCAGAAACCAAAACCGATCTAATTGCGGAGGGAAACAACTGCTGAAACAACACGTGGCAATCGTGTGATTTCAGCCCAATTATCTTGCCATTATTGATATTGACATTCTTCGAAAGGTTTTGTAACGACCTCCTTTCTTAACATACATATATATAGTGTAAAAATAAAGTTTAACTTTGATATAACAATACTGAAATTCTGAATTTACAAAAACTTTATTTATTAAACAATACACAACTAATGTTCATAACCTCAAACCATACAATACTCACAACTAAATAAAAACTTTATCTTACATACAAATCTTAATACTTTTATAAATAATTTTCGTGGCGTTACTACACCTTAACGTATGATTATAAGATGTGTCCAACCGATAAATTTAAAAGCTTTATGTAAATTACAACGTTTATGAAATACTTTCAAATACTTTCAAAGCTTTATGTAAATTATAAGGTTTACAAAATACTTTTTATGAAATATAATAAAACCAAGTTTCTTGTTTATTTATAAAATAGCATGGCAGAACTCCACTCCCTTCAGGTCAGCCCCATATGTACAGTCATGTTGGCTCCACGTATACTCATCAACAATTTATATTTGGGGCCTCTTACCTACAATACAAAACATTATCTGATGAGCTAAGGCTCAGTAAGTAGAATAACTACCTCATATGCATTAAAATAAACGTGCAACATGCTATGTATTTTCTTTCTTTCTTTCTTTTACTTTCCTCATATGCATCTTAGATGTTCCTCATGTTCTTTTTATGACTTTGAGTATATAAGGATATCATCGATAAAAACAACGACAAATTTATCCAAGAAATCCTTAAATACTCTATTCATGAGGTCCATGAAAGCTGCAGGAGCATTGGTTAGTCCAAATGGCATCACCAGAAATTCGTAATGTCTGTAACGAGTTTGAAACGCCGTTTTGGGAATATCATGTTCCTTCACCTTGAGCTGGTGGTATCCCGAACGAAGGTCTATCTTTGAAAATACTGCCGCTCCTTGTAGTTGGTCGAATAAATCATCAATCCTGGGTAGCGGGTACTTATTTTTAATCGTCACTTTGTTGAGCTCCCTGTAATCAATGCACATTCTCATTGTGCCATCCTTCTTCTTCACGAATAGTACTGGGGCTCCCCACGGTGAATGACTGGGTCTTATAAACTTCTTTTCCAAAAGTTCCTCCAGTTGAGTCTTTAGTTCCTTCAGTTCGGTAGGTGCCATGCGGTAAGGGGCCTTTGAAATCGGAGTTGTACCAGGTAACAACTCGATCTCAAACTCAATTTCACGATCGGGAGGAATTCCAGGAAAATCTTCTGGAAATACTTCCATGAATTCGCGTACAATATGAACATCTTCAGGTCGCGCAAGCTTCTCCTTCGAGGCGTCACAAATCATTGCTAGATATCCGGTGCATCCGTTTGCTAATAATTTCCTGGCCTTTGCTGCAGAAATCATCGGTGAAGGGGTTCGCTTCTCTTTCCTTTGAAAATGAACTTCTTCTTCTCCAACCGGTGCAAAAACGACTTCTTTCTTACTACAGTCGATTCTAGCATTATACGTTGTTAGGAAATCCATTCCTAAAATGACGTCATAGTCCTTCATGTCGATAATGATCAGGTTAACATATAGTTCCCTGTCATTGATTGTAATTGGTATAGTCTTATACCAATGAGTTGAGTATAGCACTTCCCCGGAGGGTAGTGCTACACTAAAAATTGTATCCATCTCAACAGGTAATCCATTTAGTCTACCAACTAAATGCATTGATGCGAATGAGTGTGTAGCTCCAGAATCAACTAATACTGATGCAGGGACATTATTGAAAAGGAGCTGACCTGAGATTACTGTGGATGGACTTGCTTCCGCTTCTTCTCGAGTCAGGGCAAAGACTCTGGCGTTTGTTTTCTTTTCTTCTCCTCCTTTATACTTTTCATTACGGTTGGAACATTCCTTTGCAAAGTGTCCCGGCTTCCCGCATATGTAGCAAGTGTTAGTACCAACCCGACATTCACCAGGATGATATCTGTTACATTTGGGGCATTGAGGAAATCCTGGCTTTTCTTGGGACTGCTCCTTTCCTCTCTTGTTGTTGTTGTTATTGAAACTCCACTGGTTAGGCCGCTTCTTGTCACTATTTTTCTGACTTGGACCACCTTTCATGAAATGGTTATTTTACCGATTTCGGAAGTTCCTTGCGCCCTGTCTTCTAAATTCAGCTTCTTTCTCTCGTTTTTGCATCAGTATTGCCCTTTCGATCTTCAAGGCTTTGTCAGCAACTTTGGAAAAAGAAGCTCCCTCCAAGTCTGCTACTTCGAGGTCTTTGCGAATGTCAGGATGAATAGCATTTTTGAAATGCTTGATTTTTAATTCATCCGTACAGACCATGTGGGGGGCATATCTTGAGAGTTCATTAAATTTTCGAATAAACTCTTCCATTCTTCAACTCTAAAAGGTCATGAGTTGGGATGATTACCATGAATAAAACTTTCTTGAAAGTAAATCACCATATCACTTATTTACACGTCAAGTAGCGCTAGATATAACTTTGCTAAGGGATTAAATTTAACGCAAATATATATTTATAAGGACTTACTTGATGAGTACCACGCTTACCATCATGCTTGTACATATGGGATTGTCTTCAAAACCGATCCGCTCTTATACCACTCTGTAACGACCTCCTTTCTTAACATACATATATATAGTGTAAAAATAAAGTTTAACTTTGATATAACAATACTAAAATTCTGAATTTACAAAAACTTTATTTATTAAACAATACACAACTAATGTTCATAACCTCAAACCATACAATACTCACAACTAAATAAAAACTTTATCTTACATACAAATCTTAATACTTTTATAAATAATTTTCGTGGCGTTACTACACCTTAACGTATGATTATAAGATGTGTCCAACCGATAAATTTAAAAGCTTTATGTAAATTACAACGTTTATGAAATACTTTCAAATACTTTCAAAGCTTTATGTAAATTATAAGGTTTACAAAATACTTTTTATGAAATATAATAAAACCAAGTTTCTTGTTTATTTATAAAATAGCATGGCAGAACTCCACTCCCTTCAGGTCAGCCCCATATGTACAGTCATGTTGGCTCCACGTATACTCATCAACAATTTATATTTGGGGCCTCTTACCTACAATACAAAACATTATCTGATGAGCTAAGGCTCAGTAAGTAGAATAACTACCTCATATGCATTAAAATAAACGTGCAACATGCTATGTATTTTCTTTCTTTCTTTTACTTTCCTTTCTTTTGGGCCCTAGAGGATGCTGCTGCCGGCATTACATAGGGAATCACATTCCCACCTGAACATAAACATGATAATAGGGAATTTCTCCCTCATAAACATTCATTATATAGGGACGTACATCTCCCTCCTTACTTATTTGGGACTTAGGTCTCCCAAGCAGCACCTCTACTTTAACGCTTTCAGTAACTTGTCTGTGAACATTAAGCGTGCTTATGCATAATAATTATAACATTCTTGAAAATAACTTATGCATAAGAACATGGCAGGATAACATATAAAGCATATAAATGCACATAAGACACATAAAAGACTTGTATTGTAGATGAGGATTCTACTTACCTTGCATCTTGATAAAACAACCGAAATTGTTAGCTTCCTGATAAAAACACAAACTATTAAATTACATAAAATCTACATTATGAAATGTTAGCTTAATATTGTTATTATCCCATTTTTCCTGTTTTAGTGCTTATTTTATGTCCAGACGTATGGTCATACTATAGTTGTCCATGACAAGGTCCTGATCTAAAAGTCGTGGTCATGGTCATACTGAAAAGTCCAGGTCATAATACTTGTCCATAATAATAGGGAATAAGGTTATAAGAGTCCATAATAATAGTCCAAAGTATGACCATAGCCTATATAAGTTTAGTATTATGAGGATACATAAAAAAAATAGTTCATATTTCAATTTTTAGCATTGTAAAATATGACAACATGGTAAAGAAATCTATATATAAATTTTGGTATTAGAATGGCATAGTAAAATAATCTATATATAAATTTCGGCATTATAATGACATGATAAAATAATCTATAAATTTTGACATTATAACGACATAGTAAATTAATCTATATATAAATTTTTTTAAACATAGTAGCATAATCTATATATAAATTTTGGCATTATAACGGCACGATAAAATAATCTATATATAAATTTTGACATTATAACGACACAGTAAATTAATCTATATATAAATTTTTAAACATAGTAGCATAATCTATATATAAATTTTGGCATTATAACGGCATGATAAAATAATCTATATATAAATTTTGACATTATAAAGGCATAGTAAAATAATCTATATATAAATAATAGTTAAATAACTGAACTAAAAGGCTCGGGAAGGAGCTTACCCAAAAAGGTCTTCGTAGGCTAGCATTACAAACAGAACTTTGCCTAGATTTTAGAGATTTAAAACTTTAAAAGAGTGTTAAGAAGAGTTTTAGGCAGAGTGAGAGAAAGAAAGATTTTTCGTAATTCAAAAATGAAATCTGAAAGGCTCTATTTATAGGAAAACATTGAGTCACTATGCTGCATAGTAAAATAATAAAATATTAAAAATATCAAGCATAGTAAAATAATAAAATATTCAAAATATCAAGCATAGTAATTTTCTTAGGTCATCACTATATCACTACTGCATCAACATGTGGGACCCATGGGGTGGACCCCGCTGTGGGACCCACTATGAATAGTACCCGGTGAATAGTAAAAAATGAAAAATTCCCAATCTTCTTATATTACTTAGTTTAACATTTTTGACTCACAAACTTTTCTGAAAATGTTTCTCTAACACCCATAAATTAATTATTCCCACATGTTAGTTACTCCAACAACTTAGAATTGTTAAAAAGTCCCATAATAGAGAACAACTATATCCCCAACGGTCATGATCACTATTCACCAACGGTCATAAACGGCTAGTTTTTGTCCTATAAATACTTGTTCCTTCAACCATTTACTTGCACAACTTCTTCATCTCTTAACCTTCTAGATAAAATTTATCATCAAATCATGAATTTCTCTTTATTTTTCATAACTTTAGTGATTGTTTGCTTGTATCTAGCATCATTCTATGGGTATTATACTAATGAAATGCCCATGAATGTTATAGTTGCATATTCATTAGTTATTCTTCCACTTTACTTAATAGCTCTAGCATTCGGTTAGCATTGTAATGCACTCAAAAGTATGAATAAAAATATCTTCTCTTATTTTTCATAATTGTTGTAAGGTATTTGTAAAAAGAAATGGGAGTTACAGGTTTGCATCAAAACCATCCGAGAATTCAACTGACTTCACAAATTCATAGAAAACTCGACGCTTCGGGACACTGAGGGTGTAACTGGCATGCAGTTTCTTCCACTTGTTTCCCTCCTTGCGAAGGTGGATTTTTCCCTAATTTTCATGTATGCTAGATCAAGTCTTGCCTTGTCAGTGTCTTTAGATTTTCCCTCTAAGTTCAACAAAGTTCCCAAGACACTATCGCAAACATTCTTCTCAATGTGCATTACGTCCAAGTTATGCCTGAGCAATAATTCCTTCCAATAATCAAGCTCGAAAAATATGCTCTTCTTCGACCAATTAAGTTCAGCCAGAGCCCTTTTGCGTTTCACACCACCAAATTCTTTGTGTTTCCTAGGTTGTCTAATCTGCAAATTCTCTGATTGCTTCAACACATCATACCCGGAGTAATCTTTTGGTGGTGGCCTGAGTTCCTTGTTACTGTCAAATAGTGCTTGTTTACTCCTCCATTCATGATCCATATCAAGAAACCTGCTTTGGTCAATGTATGCAATTTTACTTCTAATCCCTATAGAGGGAGTTTCTTCATTACATGTGGGGCACGCCTTGTACCCTTTTGTGCTCCACCTAGACATCATAGCATTAGCTGGGTAGTCGTTAATGGTCCACAAGATTGTTGCACACATATTCAATAAGGTACTATTGTATGCATCTCGTGTTTCGACACCATTCAACCATAACCCCTTCAACTTGTCAAGCAAATGTCTCATATAGACATCAATATCTTTTCCAGGTGAAGAAGAACCTGGAATTAGAATAGACAACATTAATGATGTGGTTTCATGCACTTCCACGGTAGCAAGTTGTATGGGACATTTATCACAGGCCACATGTTGTAAGAGTTGCTAATGTTTTCAAAAGGATTAAAACCATCTGTAGCCAACCCAAGCCTAACATTTCGAGGTTCAGCTGCGAAAGATGGGTTCAACTCATCAAGGTGCTTCCACGCCTTACTATCAGCAGGTGCTTCATCACACCATCTTCCTTTGGCCTTTTAGAATAGTGTCATCTCATATCCTCTGCACTATATCTCGAACTGTACATTCTTTTCAATCTCGGCGTCAATGGAAAGTACCACATTACCTTATGAGCCACTTTCTTCTCGTTCCCACGATTATCTTGCTAGCGACACTCACCACAAACCGGACAGAATTCTAAATTCGCATTCTCCTTCAAAAACAGTGCACAATCATGCTTGTAAGCATCAATGGACTCATATCCCAATCCAATACTCCACAACTTTGCCTTCGCCTCATAGTTAGACTTAGGTAAAATTGTTCCGTCAAGCATAACATCGACTAGCAATTCTAACAAACCATCAAAGTAATGGTTACTGCACTTGGTTAAATAAATACAGAACATTCCCAGAGCATACACAACATAAACCAAGATTAATTACATATATCAAATTTCTTTTCAATAAAATCAAAATAATTTATTTAATAAATATTTATAAACAAAAATACAATTTATAATATAAAAATACATATTCCAATTTTTTTTTATTTTACAAAAACTATTGTTTTTTAATTACTAATAACATAAATTATAAAAATAACTAAATAACAAAGAGAAAAAAATTACAATGGGTTTGCTCGGGCTTGGCAGAGGCTCGGGGTGGGCAGCAACAGCGGTGGGGTCGTCTCTACAAAAAATATAAAAAATTAACCAAAAATAAATAAAAACTAAATAAATGAAAAAGAAAATAAAAAAATATTTAAATAAAAAAAAACTGTGGGTTAGAGAGGTGAAGGGTGGGCTGAGATGGTGGCTTTAGGTTCATGGGGAGACGTGGCTGGTCTACGGGGCTGGGTTCGTGGGGAGGCGCGGTGATCCGTGGTGGGTCTGGACGGAGGTGAGGCGCGACTGGTCCGTGGGGTGGGGTGGAGTGTTGACGGGGTGGGGTATGGTGGGGTGGGGAGTCGGGGTGGTGGAGGGTGGTGAAGAGAGAGAGAGAGAAAGTTTTGTTGTGTGAGCAGAATGGGAAAGAAGAAAGGAGGGCAGCTGGTGAAATATCCTTAAACTTTTTCCGGCGCATTTCGTTGCGTCGACCAAAGTCAAAAATTGCGCCGGTAAAAGGTTTCCTAGAACCCTAGCCCTTAACGATGTCGTTTGGTTAAGTGGAACTTTTGCCGGCGCAACGAAATGCGTCGGCAAAATTTTTCACCTACCATACTTAATACAACACACTTTTGTCGGCGTGTTAGGTGAATTGCGCCGGCAAAAGTCCCAACGATAATAAAACGCGGGACTTCCGTGGGACTTTTGTCAGCGTGTTAGGTGAAATGCGCCAGCAATAGTATTTTTCCACGCGTGTTTAAAATGGGAAATGTGGGAATTTTCCCGCTCCTCTTTTGCTGGCACGTTTCGAAAAATGCGCCGGTGAAAGTACTTTTGCCGGCGCAATATTGCGCAGACAAAAGTCCTTTTGCACCAACAAAAATATAAAATTTATTTCAATTATCCACACACAATAATAGAAATATTTTATTTTCTAAACAACAAAATAATAGTTCAAATGCTTAACGTACTACTAATTTCAGGTGTTATAGCGGAGGAGATCGAAATAGGCATGCACTACCAACAAACTAGGTTAATTATGAGTACTGCTTAACATTTCTAATATTTTAACACTTACGGTTTAAACAAACTATTATAATGTCCATAATTAATAATATATACTAAATATATTTAAAAATTGATATGCTTAACGTACTTTTTGGGTGTTATATTGAACGAGATCAAAACATGCACTACCAACAAACTATGTTAACTAGCAGTACTGCTTAACATTTCGAATACTTTAACACTTAGGGTTTAATATAACTATTTATAATGTTCATAATTAATAATAAAATACTAAATATATCTAAAAATTA
Source organism: Humulus lupulus (assembly GCF_963169125.1). Lineage (NCBI taxonomy): Eukaryota > Viridiplantae > Streptophyta > Magnoliopsida > Rosales > Cannabaceae > Humulus > Humulus lupulus. Next base: position 30,963,192 of record NC_084796.1, on the reverse strand, counting down.
ATGAAATTTGATGACAAACAACAATATTTATATATCACAAGAGATTTTCTACTTACACATTCAATACAATTACTATTAATTCTTGTTAATGATAATAAAAGTTCATTAGTATGATCGACTATTTGTTTATTCCTCAAAAAATGAATAATTATTTAATGTTTCAAGAAATTATCAATAATGAAACATACACACACACATATATATATATTAACAAAAGATCAATACTCGATCATATGATCAGTAACACTAATAATGTTGAGTAAGACCAAGATTGTATATATTCATAAACTTATGTGTAATACAACAATTTATTAGACCTATGATAGCAATTTTTAAAAATAAATGATAATCGTATGGTTAGATAAGCATAATCGACAATTATCACAATAGTCTTAGTTCATAATTACAAAGTTAATTAGTATTATTGTTGATCTTAGATCAATCTAACAACTTTATACCCTTGATTAGATGTTAAATAATTATTAATTAATGAATGCTACTATATAAAACTATAATCACTTATAATTTTTTTTAAAAAATTGTGTATTTAAATTCCTTAATACTTTTACCGGCACGTTTATGACTTTTACCAGTATGTTTAGAAGACTTTTTTCGGTGCAACATCGTAATGTGCCGTCAAAAATAGGATCGTCTAAAAATCACTTTTGCTGGCGCAATAATGCCTAGTGCGCTGACAAAAAGTAGGTCGTAAAAAGTGTGCAAACTTTTGCCGACGCAATTGGACATGGCGTCGGCAAAGGTTTTTCCCAGTGCATTTCGTAATTGCGCTGGGAAAAACCTCTTTTGTTGTTGCAAATGGCCGCCGGTGATAATGAAGTTTTTTGCCGGCGCAATTCATGAAATGCGCTGGCAAAAGCCTCGTTTCTTGTAGTGTGTATATATATATATTATATTCTTCGTCCACTTTTTTTTTCTTCAGATTTTGTTTGTTTACTTTTAATTTATACATCCACTTTTTATTTTTCTTTTAATACCATACAAAATATACTTAATTTTTTTTTATCTAGAAACCACACTTTATCAAGAATCTCAATTTTATTTTGATGATCATAATATATATATATATCTTCTATATAATAAATGTGTAGATAACATAAATTATTGGTTTAACAGTTTTTTATTTTTTCGTTAACTTTAACGGAATATTCTTATATATAACATAATATTCTTATATTTAAAGGTAGATTGTAAACATGATTTAAACTTAAATCAAATTAAATAAATAAATAATTAAACAAATTAAAATAAGATATTTTTGAGATATTTTACAATGACAATTATTTAAAAATAATAAAAACCATACGTTTTATAACTTAAATAAAATTTAATTAAACTTAAACTTCACGTATTAGAATAATATCATATTAAACATATAACAAAATATAATTTACTATCAACTAGAAACAAACTTCTTTTTTTTAAAAAAAAAAATAGCAACAAACTTAAATTTAAAATCCATGTATAATATTAATATTATATTAAACATATAATATATAATCTCTTGTTGTCATTGCCAATTTAAAAAACTAGAACAAACATAAACTAAAACAAAAATTAATTATTTAATTAATTAAAATAGGATATTTTAAAGATATTTTATGATAATTTAAATAATTAAATCATATTTATTTAAAAATAATAAAGTCATACATATTATTTTTTTATCTTATAAATTTATGTGATAGTTTATTTTTTATTAAGTGATTGGAACTCTTTTTCTTCATCAAATTCACCAATGAACATTGCGAGTTGCATTAGAAACTAAAAATAGTTGATGCATGTATACTACTCTACACTATGACTTTTTCTATTCTTATTTTATTTTATTATTAATTTCTTTTTAAATATTTTTGTAATTTATATATATGTCATGTAGCCATGTAAATATATATATATATCAATGTTGTGTTTAGATGTCATATATGTAGAGATTATTGATATAAATATTTATATATATACTATAGAACTGTGATTTATTCTATTATATATTGAAAAAAATGAACTGGTTTTTATTAAAATTACAGACAATGTTTTGCCATAATTTTTTAATACATTTATATCATACATTATATTAAACATATTTTATTTATTTATATGATATTGTTCATTTATTTAAAATTTATATGATAATTAAAAAATAATAAAAATAAATACATGTTTAAATAAGCATGTTTATAACTTTAAAACTAAGTCATTGCACGTTGTTTTTACCTAGTTTATATATATATACTGTAATTTTACGTTTTATATGAAACTTTTTATGAGTTATGATAATTGTAAGCTTGAAAATTATAAATTTGTAGTATAATAAATACGTTCTATGGTACCAAAAATCAATTCTTGTAGGCTAAATAATAAATAATAAAATAAAATTTCCAAATAATTAAGACTATTGTACCAGAAAAGAAGATCTATATTTTTTGTAGTTTATTATATAGTATAATAACTATGGTACATAGTATTGTTGTAATTATTATCTCAATTATAATAAATAATTATGACTATGCAATAATTATTGATAAAAAGTAATATTATATAATATCAAATGTCAAATATTATAGGCTGTAATAAATATTGTATAATAAATGTTATAATATATTGTTATAATAAATATAGTAGATGAATACGTTATATATATCAAATGTTAGCTATTGTAGGCTTGAAAATACCTAATAATCAGTAATATTTATGGTTGTCTGATTTCTATTTTTGAACATGTCACTTTTAATACTTTCTAATAAAGTAGCTAATGTTAAATTCTTCGTTTAATAGCTGTATATGGTGTTCGTTAAAAGCGTTTACTATGTTATGTGATAAATTATTAAACTGATTATCTAGACTTTCTTTTAGTTCATTTATTAATAGATCTATATTGTTACTATCTATACTGAGTTGACAGAGTTTATTCGTATATTTTTCTATGTCTCTAGGTACGTTCATATATTCATGGTATTTTTAGTTTATAAGAACTTCTTATATATAGTTTATAATTTATTATAAAAATAGTTGTTTTTATAGATATGAAAAGGATTTGGGTTTTGAGAATAAAATTTATATTCATATGATAGTAGAATGTGGATGAAATATTTTGACTGAAACTGCAATTCTTCTGAAAAATCTTCTTATCATGTAAATTTATAATTTCTCATATAAAAGGTGACATATCTATGCATATTCATATCTAGGGTGAACTTCAACACAACTTTTTAACAAGCCTATCAATGGCATAAACAAGTTTAATGAAGTAATGCCTAGATCCTATTATATGCAATAACGAATGCTTTTATCCTTTTGAAATAATTTAAATACCTGATCGAAGATCTTTGAGAAAGCTTGGAATTTCTGAAAAAGATTCACTGTCCCCTTCTACTATCGCCAAGTGTATTAGCAATGGTAACTCATTTTATTAATAAACTTATAAAATATTATACAATAGAAGAGAAAGCTAAGTTTGATGATTTTCAAGACTTAGAGGTTTCTCTGAGTTTAGAGAATAAGATTTAAAAAGAAAAGAAGTGAATCTACAAGCCAGACTCCTTAGCATATTTATATCGAAATAAAAAGTTATCCTCTATTATTTTATTAAAGTGAGGATAAGATGATAAGGTTCAACATTTATGGTATTTTGTTTTTCCTGAAAGGATAAGATGCGTAGCACATGGGCGGCTACCTTTGGTCTTTGTGAAAAGAGCATCTTATCTTTAAATCAGACTTTAAATTGTAGTGCTTCCCATAGTAGGATCCTCAAGTCCGAGTCGGTCGATGGAGTCTTCTGCATCATATGTCCCAATCATATTGACTATTCCACTCCTCCATTTTCTCGTCGACAACTTTATTGATAAGAAGTTGTATGTCTTTAGTGGACATGGTTACTTGATTGGCGGTAGGTGGAGTGCTCTGCTGCTGACACTGATATCAAAAGGCATCCACTTGAAGCTTAAGACTGGTAATTTGGTCCCAGCAGGCTTCATTTTCTTCTTTTAATTTTTTGTTTACTAAGTCTTTTTCTATTATTGTTTTATTATAATAAATACAATTGGGGCAATTTAATTCAGTTACTTTTCTTTCTCCTTATCTTTTGTCTTATCATAATACTTGAGACCCCAATACATAATAGCAGCTTTAGTAGCTTATTCATAATTTACTTGACCTTTCCAAAGAGCATTATTAAATTTATCTACTGTTTCAGATACTGATTGCCATGACTTATATAATCCTGGTTTTTCCCCTCAAAATACTAAATAATAAAAAAAAAATTTCTTACTTTGGAAGTATTCTATTAGGCATTTTAATACAGCCTGGAAATATCTATGATTATTAAATAGATAAGCGTGATGAATATTATCTAATACACATTGTTGTTCTTTACTAATGGCCTTGTGAGGGATATATTTGGTTTTACTATTACCATAATAATGTAATACTAATTCTCTGAAGGATATTGCCTCACCTTTCTCCATTGGCTAACTATATATTATTTGATCTACTGCTTGTTTGTTTGCCATTTGGGCTCTGGATGTATTCCAGGCCTATACATTCTTGGACGAAATGGTTGTCGGTCCATCTGTATTATAAATTAATCGAGATAATACATCAGCAGAATAATTATCTTTTCCTTTAATATGCTCAATAGTAGGATTATATTCTTTAATAATAAAATTATTAAGGAATTTTGTCCATCTATCAGTCATTAGTTTTTTATTATTTTGCCTCATTTTTTCATAGAAGCTTACTATTGTTTGGAAATCTGTTCTAATAGTAATTTTTTTTATTAATTAAATAAAGATTGAATGCATCTAAGGAATATTCAATTACCATTATTTCAGTATCAATACTAGTAATACTTTTTTCTTTATACTGTCCTGAATCATATCTTGATATTTCTTCAGTATCTTTATTAGAATATTTACTAGGCTTTTTTTTTATACTACTCCCAATCAATTATCACATACATCTGTTTCTATTATTAATGGAAGGGATAAAACTTTTCAGGGAAATCTAGTATCTTTTTACTAATATGATCTTGTAATATTATTTTCCCTTTTCCTATTTCAGATCCTATAAATTTTATATATTCTTTTCCTAATTTCATTTTCTTTTTGCTAATAATTAAACCATACTGTTCTGTAACGACCCAACTATCTATGAGACTTAGGTCATTAAACCTACTAGACATAACTACAACTTTGGAAAGAACATACATAAGAAAATTCATAACTTTATTGAAAACTTTAAAAATAATATTTGTATTACATAAATGAGCTCATTGTTTTAAAATAAAACATAACCTTAAATAAAATTGTTTACAAAACTAAATGCGGAAAAATACATAAAAACATAATTTAAAGAGACTAAAACAAAAAACATTGTCCTCGAATCGACATGCAGCCCATCCACTCCATTCACCTCCATACACACACCAAGCTTCCAATAATCCTTTCGCCTTTGCATCTATTTTCCTGCATCACACTAAAAAAAAAGGAGTGAGCCTAATGCCCACCAAGGAAAAACTACTAACAACATAAATCATATACATAAAATTATATCATAACATATGCTATAAACATATCATAACATATACTATAAACGTACCATAACATATACTATAAACATATGACTATAAAAACGTATAACATATAGGACTATACTATTAATGGTCATTATGACATGTGATAAACCATCTACGTCCCCTGTCTAATATTTGAGGTAGGTTAGATCACATGTAGTGTATGATAACCCATCTAGGTCCCCTGTCTAATATTTGAGGTAGGGTGAATCATAACATAACATATTAAAACATAAACTTATCATAACATATTGTACATAAACATAACATATAAGCATAACATATCATACAAACATACAAGATCTATCCTATTTTCCTTACCAAAACCGGGATATGAGAACAAATGTGGGACTTGGAACACTCCTAAAACCAGCAATAGAATAGTGAGTATTTCTAAAGGAAAAAGATGAAAAGAATAGAACTAAACCACCAAGAGAAAACTTACTGAAAAGACACCTTAAGTTCAAAGAACTTAAAAACTAACCACAAAACCATAACAAAAGTTAGAACCTGAATGAAAACTAAAGAAACTAAGGAATCAAAACAGGATTGAACTTAAGAATAAGGGTACCTTTGTTGACCTTATGGATTGGTCTAACCCTAATACCGAAATGCACTAATCTCACTTCCCAAAGTGTTTTATAAAGCTTAAGAATGGCAAAGCTTTTTCCCAACCCAAGTGTTTATCACTCTTATGGTCTCACTAGCACCTTGGAGTCTGATCACAACTAAAGAGTAAGTGAAAAAGCTGGGTCCTAAGTCCTATTTATAGAGTTCTAGCAATAAAAATCTTATTTTTGGCTTTGAATAAAAATAATCAATTTAATTGAAGATAATTGAATATTCGTCAATCAGAGGTTGAAGACTCGGTCAAAACTATCAGAGGTAGGTCTAAGGAGTCAAAGTTGGTTTTTAAAAATTAAAAACAAAAATAAAAAAATAATTAATATAGGAGATATATCGCCCCTATGTGGCGATATGTCGACTGCCTTCTAGTCCCGAGTCTTCGTTCGTACGATCGTGCAACGTCAACGTGTTTTCCGTATTCATCGTCAGGCGATATATATCGGCTCTAAAGCTGCGATATATCAGCATACGTGATTATTTTAAACACGTAATTGCATTTTTTTCAGCATAATTAAGGTTAAATAACTACTTTGTCTGAGTCAAACTACGACCCTAACAGTTTCTGGTGAAGACTAAGTCTTATATTTCCTTATTTTATCATTAAAATAATAATTCCTTAATAATCATGCTCATGACAAGTGTCATATTCTTATTGGCTTTATCTAAACCTTAGGTTATAATAAATATCATATTTATAACCATCAATATTAATCAAACCTTATGTTATAATTAATATTATTAAAATATAGGTTAAACTTATAAAATCCATAACTATTGCTATGAGTTTCCAACTAAGTCCCGGTTTGAACCAAAATCCACGAAATCTAAAATACTACAACTACTACTAGCTAGCTAACTAAGTACACATTTTGGAACTCTACATGTTCAAATTTTTTATAAACTTATAATCTTTGCTAAATACTAGAATATCGTCAATATATACTAAACAATAACTTAATTCATTAAATATTTTATCCATTCTTCTCTGAAATATTACTGGGGCATTTTTAAGTCCCATTGGCATTACTAACCATTCAAATAGTCCTTGTGGGCAAACAAATGATGTCCAGTGAATACTAGCTTATGCCATCTTTATTTGGTAGAAACCTGATTTTAAGTCAAATTTACTAAAAACTCTACAACCTTGTATTTTATTTATTAAAACATCTTTATCGGGAATATTATAAGAGTCATCTTCAGTATTATCATTTAATCTTTTATAATTTATTACCATTCTACTTTTTCCCCTAACTATTTCACTATGGTTTCTTACTAGAAAAGCAGGACTCCTATGTGGTGAGTCACTATGTCTAATAAATTTATTTTTTAATAATTCATCAATATGATCTTTAAAATCTTCTATGTCTATAGGATTAAATTTTAGTGTTTGACCAGTTATTTTATAATTTGGATTTTTTATTAATAATTTACATATTGGATTATCATTTTGTTTTAAATTTTTCATGCTATCTCTGATATTTCCTTGTTTTTGTAGTTTATATATTAAATGTTCTATATCGTTACTAAATATTAAGTCGTATAATTCTTTTCCTGTTATTATTTCTCTATCTAGTTTTATTTCTTTTATTATATCTACTAATTCATTTTCTTCTATTAAATTTTTACATGATCCTAATATTTTACAGTTACATTTGGTGTTTTCTAAATTACTAGGATAGCCACCACGCTTCCGCAGCAACTCTAATTGAATTGGTATAATACTAGCCATTTTATAAATATTAACATAGTCTTTAGTAATGTTAATGCCTCCGTTTTGTTTTAATAGAAAATCTAATCCTATAATAATATCTATATTATTCATTTTTAAGTCTCTGAGCCATACTTGGCCTGATTGATACTCGTTGCTATAATCATTACAATTAGTAAAGAATCAAAATTTACAAGTGTCAAGATAATATTTATATTCAAAAGTATTTGTATCCATTTGTTGGGCTATTCTTGGTGTACTAGATGATTTCCAATATTTTCTAGGTATTAGTGTATTATCCATTACTACGGAACTACATCCCGTGTCAATAAAATAGATTATTTCTATTTTTATATATTTATGGATGAATAATCCTTTTATTTTTAGACTGTATAGATTACTAGAATTACAAACTAAATGTATAACATCTATTAGTTCAGTTTGCTCTTCTTGATTATTTATGGTATTATTAATATGTTGATAATTTATTATCTCTTCTTCTAATAGTGCTACTCTATTTTCAAGTGTTCTAATTATTTCTTCTATTATTAAATTTCTATTAATTTTATTTACTTGACTGACTTCTCCTATATTAGTTTGATATAAATTATTAATACATTTAATGCATATTTCTTCAAAACATTTACTACATATTGCTCTTTTACTATAGCTGGGGTAGAATTTACAGTTACTACATGCTCTTCCTAAGCTTCCCTTATTTATTTCCCAGTTATGTATGCATTCTCCAATATTCATAAATTCATTTAATATCTCATATTCTGGATTTATATTAGCAGGGTATTCTTCTTCATCTGAACTATTATTTTGTTCTTCTATAATTTGGTCTAGGTCTATTTCTTCTGTACTATAAATACTTTCTGTATCAGACATATTGTCTTCAACATTAAGGAAATCCATATTAAATTGTTCTACTAACATTGCTTCTCTACTAAAATTATTATTTTTCTTTCTGCAACTAGTAGAGACGTGTCATATCTCTCCACAAGAAAAGCATGTTATTTTATTTCGATAATCTCTTTTATCATTATATCTTCTTACATGTCTACCTTTTTGAAGGAAAGGTCTTTTAGCGTTACTTCGTCTTAATTGATAGTACTTTTTATTCCCTTTATATTTTTTATTATGTCTTGGTTTATACTCTATATCTTTTATTCCATATTGTTATGGAGTAAATATATTAATACAAAAACTAAAATTGTCTCCTTTTAATTGTTTTTGTATTTGGATAAAAGTACATTTATCTACTAAATATTTTATGATAAAATTTCCTCTAATACTTAAACTATCCATGACCGTATTTCTATTGTGTGCCATGTTATTATTCCATGAGTTTACTATTTATGTTCCTAAAGCTCTAGGTAATTTTATTAGCATTTTATCTCCTAATTCACTATTAATAGCGTTTCCTGAAATACTTCCTAATTTTACAAAATCATTAATATATTTCCAATCCCTAATATATATTTGTTCTAGTTTTTTCATAGCATCTTGTTGAACACTTAATAATCCATTATTAGGATCTTCTCCAGTTATTAAAAGATGTATTTTATTAACAAAATTATAAGGATTATTTCCTAAATCAATTAATTATTTTATTTCATTAGGGTACTGAGCTTTATAACTCTCCCAATGTGCTTTTAATGTTTCTTCTAAATAATTTTCTAATAAGCATATATTTCTTCTCCAGTGTGATTATGCTCATTTTTTATATATTCTCTTATTATTTCTGCCTTCCTACTCATTATTACTGAATTCCATAGTTGGGGGTCAATATTTGTTATATTTAATTGTTTATTATTATTCCAATTTATACTTAAATCTCCTGATTCTCTTTGACCTCTATTCTTATACTTAGGTTCTCCTTGGTAACTATAAGGATATACATGTTGTCTAGGGAAATTTCATCCGCTTAATGGTTCAATTGTTCTAGTATGGGGTCTTAAAAATAGATTACTATTCGCATTAGTCATACTACTTTCTCCTCAACTATTCTCCATAAAATCTTTTTGATATGAAATATCAGATACTTCAGTATTATTTTCTTCTGTAATATTTTCATTTAAAATTTTTTCTCTGATGATTAATATTTGATTTTTAAATTCATCTATATTTTTATCCATATTATCTTTTTCATCATTTTCTAATTCTTCTTTGTTATTTTGTTCTCCATAATCTAAAAATGAAATACTAAGTCTATTATTATTTTGATATATACTTCCATTGGTGGGAACACTTATATTTTCTTTTTATTTTCTTTTAATTTTACATCCCATTCTATTCCTTCTAATAGTTGTGAAGAGTATTCAGGAGGTTTTATCATTTTTATTCCTTTACTTTGAAGGGTTTCTATTACTGTTTCTATTTTTAAATTAAATCTTATGCTAGTATTATGTATAAATTTTCCTTGAAATCCTGTACATATTATGAGGTTTTCTCAGTCTATATTTCCATATCCTCTACTTTGAATTCTTAGTTTAATACTTCCTATATCTTTAATCATCATCATAAAGTCTGGAGTTACAAAGAATAATCCATAATTATTATTCATGTCTACTTCCATCATAGAGATAATACTTTTTCTATCATCTTCTATACTTTCATCATATAATATTAATAAAACTTTTGCTCCTAATTTTTTTCCTTACTAGTCCTTTTATTCCTATTATATACAAATATTGATGAATATATTTATATTTCTCTTCTTTTATGAGGTTTCTAATAGTTTCGTTAGGGATTATTTGTAAATTTTGATAGTTATTATCATTAACCATTATTGGTATTTCTCTTTGATGACTGAAAAGACCTCTTTTAGGCTGCCATCTTCTAGTATAGTATAATTGTCGGGCATTATTTAATACTAATGTTTCTTGTGTAAATCTATCATTGGATTCATTAATATCTTCTACTTCATCTAAAGATAATATTTTTTGGTTATTATTACTAGTTATTCGATCTAAAATGACAGTAAATCTTCTGCTATTCCTTAGGTTACTAAAATTACTATTTACTTGTGTCTGGCTTGGCTGACCTGATCTGTTCGACATATCTTTCAAATTTATTACTAAATTCTTTTTTATTACCACGTTTTCCTCAATTTTTAATTTACTAATCTGTTTTACTAGCTGACCTATGTCAGTTTCAATTTTATTATTTTTTAGTGGTTCATCTCTATTTATTCTTTCACTTATTTTATCTATTTTTTCATGAAATTTTATTAATAATTCAATTATAGTATTAAGTTGATGGTTTCTAGTCTTATCTTGACCAGACGTAGCAGAAGAACTAAAACCGTCTAAATTTCTATTATCATCAAAATCTTTAACTAGATTATTTGCAACAATATAATCAGGGTTATTAAAAGACATAAATAAAGCATGAATTAAAAAAGAACTATATTACGAATATTTTCTACGTGTGTCTTTAATTATTCTATATCCTTTTTAAATAATAGATATTGATCTGTTATTAATTATTTAGTCTCTATTTCTACTATTTTAGGTTGTTTGTTAACGTATTCTAATAAATCTTTTATTTCTTTCTTACTAGGAAATTTTTTCAATATTTATTAAAAAAAATTCTATTTTATTATTTGTATTAGTTATTTGTTTTTTAATATAGTCTATACTATCTAATATTTTATTTTGAAACTCTTGATCTTTAAGACTAGGTTTAATAGTTTTATTAATCTTTATAAAGTTTCTTTTTAATATTCTTATAATATAATAGATCTTATCTTGTATAAGATTTTGTGATTTAACTAACTTATTTATCTTACAATCTTTACTAGAAATATGATAAGTATGACAGTGATTAGAATAATTTTTACTATTGTTATCTAATAAGCAATACTTTTTAATTATATTATTTGTATCTGTTTTTATAAATTAATTTTATATTATTAAAAATTAATAAAAACTGCACTTCTTTTTCTTTTTAAAAATTGTAAGCTTTAAAATTGTAAATTTGTGGTATAATAAATACGTTCTATAGTACCAGAAATCAATGGTTCCATTGCCGGGAACCATTGCGAGTTACAAAATCACTAAATAAAGATTGGCAATATGTTCTAATAGTAAATTCTTTTTTATTAATTAAATAAAGATTGGATGCCTCTAAGAAATATTCGATTGCCATTATTTTGGCATTAATACTAGTAATACTTTTTCTTTATACTGTCCTGAAGCATATCTTGATATTTCTTCAGTATCTTTATTAGCATATTTACTAGGTTTTTTCTTTAATACTGCTCCCCCATCCCTTATCACATCCATCTGTTTCTATTATTAAATAGTCAGTTATTAATGGAAGGGATAATTTTTGTAAGGTTTTTACTACTTTTTTTTATTTTCTTACTGGTTTAATATCTTCAATGTTGAAGTATCTTTGACCATTAAGTTTGGTTTTATTATATAATGGCCCAAGTAATTCACCAAAGGACATTGCGAGTTACATTAGAAACTAAAAATAGTTGATACATGTATACTACTCTACACTATGACTTTTTTTATTCTTATTTTATTTTATTATTAATTTCTTTTTAAATATTATTGTAATTTATATATATGTCATGTTGCCATGTAAATATATATATGTCAATGTTGTGTTTATATGCCATATATGTAGAGATTATTGATATAAATATTTATATATATATTATAGAACTGTGATTTATTTTATTATATATTGAAGAAAAAAAATGAAACAATTTTTATTAAAATTACAGACAATGTTTTGCAATAATTTTTAAATACATTTATATCATACATTATATTAAACATATTTTCTTTATTTATATGATATTTTTATTTATTTTAAATTTATATGATAATTAAAAAATAATAAAAATAAATACATGTTTGAGTAAGCATGTTTATAATTTTAAAACTACTTACATGTTATTTTTACCTAATTTATATATATATATATATGCTGTAATTTTAAGTTTTATATCAAACTTTTTATGAGTTATGATATTTTAAATACAAATAAAAAGTCATAATATGTTTTATAATTAATTATAATATAGAAGCGTTATAGAAAGAATTTCTCATTCTTATTTAGCTAAAAGAAAAGTGTTAACGATATTCATATTCAAGCCATGGTTGAAAGATTTTCAAATTATTACTTATTTTAATCTTATACAATTATATGAGAATGTTGCACATTGGATAAAGAAAGCTCCATTTTTTTTATTTATAATCTATTTTGTGGTACATTAGTTGTGTTTAGTTATTTTTTTTTTATGGTATATTGTTTTACCAGTATATTTGTTTTTTGTGCTATACTATAATAACAAAGTTACTTGGTTAATTTTTTTAGTTATTATTTATTATGATGATACATCATTTTATTAACTTAGTACATTTACTTTCTATGCTATACAGTAACATAACAATCCTATTTGGTTAAACTTATTTATGTTGTTAAATGAATAAAAGGTAATTTGAAGACATATAATTTTATTAGCATAATTTACTACATTAGATTTTGTTGATGTTGTTTTCAATTAATTATTTGGTTAGAAAAAAATATGGTGTACAATATTGTGAGCATCGTATATAGTTTTTTTGTGCTAAGGTTTTTCAAAGCCTCACGCCACAAGTGGCCGCTCCATTGCTTGTTCATATAAGGAAATTTTTTTTAACAGTAGCTTACAACACCACTGTGTTTATTCAAAGAAGAAACACAATTGTGAGGACTAGCTTAAGGCACCTTGTGCCATTCAAAGAAAGAAATGAAAGAATAAAAAAAGAAAAAACTTTTTACTACTTAGGGCATCTTCAACCCATAACACCATATATAGTATTGCACCAACACCAAAACTAAGGAATCTTAACACCATTTTTTTTTCATTCCAACCACAACACTAAAAATTACACCAAAAAATATATTCTTTATTATTATATTATTTTTTAATAAAATAAAATATTCTTTTTATTATTATATTATTTTATCATTTATTTATTTAATTAAGAATTTTCATACACGTGGTCAAAAAATTAAGAGCAAGGAGGGCGTGAGTCTCAAGTTTCTCTCCATCCATGGCGAGGAGGCGTAAATCTGTGCAGAAGCCAGCCAAACAAGATATTATTCAAGAGCTCCCTTCAACCAATTCTCTTCTTCCGTCTCCAGATCCGGAGATTGCTAAGGAGGACGATGATGTTGATGAGGTTCATGGGTTTGGACCTAGGGAGTACGACGATGGTGCGATGGGGGTTGATGCTAATGATGTGCAGAAGGAATCTGATCCATGGGTTTCTGTAGGTATTTCGAGGGGGATTCATCCTTTTGAAGGTGAGCAGGGTCCGTTATCTTGGGCTAATGAGGCTGAGACTGGGAATTTCCAAGAATTGGCAAAAGTAAACTGGGCTAAATTTAAAGAATCTCTGCCTTCTTATGGTGGTATGCAGTTGCAATTCTCGGAACCAATGCATAGGGATGGTAAGCTCATTGCTAAATTGGATTTGGATGAGATTGAAGTTGAAGCATCTTTTTGGAAATCTTCTTTGATTTGTGTTGTGATTGGAGCTAATCCTCCATTAGCCATCTTTGAAGGATTCATTAAAAGGATTTGGGGCAAACTTGGTATTGAGAGAGTGGCTCGCCTGAATTCAGGATTCACAATGGTGAAATTTCGAGATGAAGCTACACGTGACTTGGTTCTAGAGGCTGGTGTGGTTCACTTCGACAAGAAGCCTGTCATTCTTCGACCTTGGACAACAGATTTAGATTCATTGCGGTCAGTAAAAACAGTACCAGTGTGGATTAGATTACCTGAGCTTGGTTTACAATATCGGGGTGTTAAGTGTTTGAGTGCACTTGTTAGCACAATTGGAAAGCCAATTATGGTGGATAATATTACCAAGGATAGGACCGTGTTAAGGTTTGCCCGAGTCTTGGTGGACATGGAAATAGCTGATCAGATTCCTCAATTTATCAACTATCTCAATGAGCGGGGACAAGTTATGGAATAGCTAGTTGAGTATGAGTGGCTTCCAACTAAATGCTCGAATTGTAAGAAGCTGGGGCACTCTTCAAGCTCTTGTAAGTTTGAAGCTGGAACTATTTGGAGGAAGAAAGAATCTCAGAGCATACCAGAATCTGTTCAGCAGAAGGTTGAGGAAGATGTTAATTCGAAGCAGAGTAGTTCTGTAATGAATCAGAAGAATCCTCAAGCAGATGCTCAAGATGGTGCTGGGTCGAGTGATACTGGTTGGGCTATTTCGAAAAGAACTGGGAATGTGAAGACTATGGTTCCGATTGCTTGTGATCCAATTAGAAACTCTTATAGTGCTTTGCAAGAGATTCTGAAGACTCTACCTGAACAGGTTTTCACTACTAATCCAAATGGAGTTTTGCAACATCCTGAGTTGGAATGTTAGAGGGTTGAATAGGAAGAATAAACATATGTCAGTGTTAGATGTCTGTAGATTGAATAAGGTAGGTATTGAGGCTTTAATTGAAACTAAAGTCAAGGGGGAGAAAATTAAGGTTGATATGAGATCTTCTTTTACTGATTGGATGTATTATAGTAGTGGGTGTCTAGAGGGCAGAATATTATTGATTTGGAAATCTCACCTGGCTCTAGTTGGTATTATTCAGGAGACTTCGCAAATGTTACATTGTTGAGTTTCGAATTTGTAGTACGAACCAAGATTTTTGTCTCACTATTGTTTATGGTTCCAATAGTTTAGAATCTAGGAGAGTTTTGTGGAATGATCTGGCTCATGTGCATTTACCTATTCAACCGTGGTTAGTTTTGGGGGATTTTAATGGAGTGTTTGATATCACTGATCGTTTGAGTGGGAGGCCTATATCAGGGAAGGAAATGGAGGATGCTCGAAACTGGTTGGCTCTCGGGTTGGTTGAAGAAATGAAGGTTATGGGGCCTTACTTTTCTTGGTCTAATAACCAAGATGGAGGGAATCACATTTATTCTAAATTAGATAGGATATTTTGTAATGAGGCTTAGGTGGATTTGTTTCCGTTAGCTTCAACTTTTTCCCATTGGGAGGTGGTATCTGATCATAGTACATTGCTTATCAAACAAGTTGAAGTCTGGAATTTGGGGATTCAGCCATTTCGATATTTTAATATGTGGTCTTCTCATCCCCAATTCAGAGATATTGTGTTAGGTAACTGGACCAAGCCTATTGATAACTCTACAAAATAGAGTTATTTTACCACTTTTTATGTGCTAATTGCTGCTTAATTCTTGAGTTTTTAATTGATTTATTAAGTTTTAAAGTAATTTTGAATTTATTGGGTTTATTTTTATTTTTTATATTTTTGTGTGTTTTTATAGTTATTTTGTTGTAAAATATTGTAGTTAATTATTTGAATTATTGTTGTTAAATTTGAGGTAAAAAAATGTTGTATTATTGAGCTTAAATGGTTAAATATAAATTAAGTTATAAGTAATATTTTCAAAAAAATTAAATTGATTTATTTTATAGTTGCAAATATTTTATTATGATTTATTTTATATTTATTTTGTAGGAAAATTATTACATTTGTGGCTCTTGAAAAGCAAGAAAAATAAAGAAAAGAAAGTGACATTTTCAAGAAAATAAAAAAACAAAATGGCATTTCTCTTCAGCCCAAGAAGCAGGCCCACGCCCAGAAGGCCCAACAACTCCTCCCAGCAAGCTTCCTCTCATCCACACCTGATGCACGTCCAGCCATTTCCTTCAGCTGATGCCACCAAAGTCAGCACCTGCCAGCACCAATGCCATCGTGGACCTTCCACAAGCCTGCCTGGCCCAACACCCCAACTCCCTTTGCCCAGTTGCACCTCACGTTTCAGCCACAAGCCTGCCTTGCCCACTGTAAAGAACGCCCTAAGCTAATACTTATAAAACATTCGCATAACATAGTTTATAAAAGAATACCACTCATTATCAAAGTCTTAGTGGGGACTTGCTTAAAACCATGCAAGTTGGCGCCATTAGTTTTAAAAGAAAACATAAATTTTTATGCAAAGTTTAAAAGAAACAAAATTAAATAACTGAGTCCCACTGATAATTTAGGAAAGTCTCTTAAAACAAAACATAATTTAAATGGCGTTCTACGATGATCGTTTTTCCGTCCATAGGATTACCCCACGCCATACACCCCATGATGATAGAACTCCTCACGTCACCACGCGTGCCATAAAGAAATCTTATTTGCTACCTGGAAGGAAAGTAAGGGGGGTGAGCTAAAAGCCCAGTAAGGAAGTACAAACAAATAAGCAAGTAAGAATACAACAAATACAAACACTAACGTTCATCTAAAACATCATGGTATATCAAAACATAATCGTAACATATCATCGTTGCATATCATAACGTAATCGTAACATATCATCATTGCATATCATAACGTAATCGTAACATATCATCATATCACAATCATACAACATACATGATGAGCATGGCTCGCTAGTTGTCCATGTCACCCTATGAGGTAAACAGGAGTCTCTGGTCCTTGAATAACCTCGGCGCGTCCGCCCTAGGAGTTATGTTTTTAGCTATAGTAACTCGTTCGATGTATCTAACATCGTAATCTGTTTGATGTATCTAACATCGTAACTTGTTTGATGTATCTAACATCCATACACATATCATATTCAACATATCATCACATTATGGCAATCATATTTCATAATAGTTCATTCATACAACAGTCTTACCATTCATAGCATAAAATCATAGATACTATCTAACTTCCTTACCTCAGGTCCAAGCTAAGAAATTTTCACAATCTTTCAACGAGCCTATATCATAATCAAAACAACATTTCTTAGGTTCATAAAATTACTATTTTGCCCTCCCATACAACTCATGTGTGCATGGGTCATGCACACATAATAACAGTTACACATAACATGCAATTATTCTTAACTACACATAAAGCTATAAAAGAATAATGCTCACTTTACCTATTTTACATGCATGATCTTTTTATAAAAACCACATAGTTGAATAATAAATATAATTTTGGACGTAAAAGTGGATTTGCATGTAACATGCATACGTGGGAACATTACGTAATTGCGACGTTTTAAAAACGAAAATTCTACATTTCTTACTTTTATTGTTTTAAAATTAATAAACATATAACATGCTTTATTTTTCTTAAAATTTCTAAGTTGATTAAATTTCTCAAAACATTATTTTATTTTATAAAATAATTTGATTTAACTTAAAAATAAAATATGTAACAATTTCATTCATTAATCTCAAATTACAAAGAATTAACCAAAAACTTAGAATTAATTAAAATACCTATTTTTAATATGTTTCTTTAGAAAAATAAATTTTATCATTGTGTTACATAAATGATGTGAGAAAATATATTTTTAAGTGTGGAAAATATATTTTTATTTAAATTACTTAAGACTTAGTTTTATGTAGCATAAATCCATATGTGACAATTAAATAACCATTTTGAACCTTTTTTAAAACAAACTTTCAGCCACCATTTATTTTCTTCAAAAATCACAAATAAATAGAATCTAAATATTTTTCTCAATCAAAATAAAGGAAAAATCATAACTTATCAAAATATGCATTCCTACCATTTTAAAATACCATTTTTCAATATTACCATAACTTAGGAAAAATAATTGTTCCAAAAACTCATCAAATTCATTTTAGTGAAACTCACTTCACATTTTCTTACAAAAATTCCAGCAACTATTTTTATCTTTAAAAAATCACCATATTCAATTTAAAAACTCATATTTTCTCAAAAATTCAATAAAAATTATGTAGGTAATTATTTGTAATGACCCAACTACTCTAGACTTTTGGACCATTAACGAAAACTATACATACTAATCCTTAATAAAACTTACAAGTGAAAATACCATAACTTTATTAAGAAACTTGTAAAAATAAGAGTTAAACTTACATAAAATTTAGGTTAGGATATGGGATCCCATTGTTTTAAAAACAAAACAAAACACAATTTAAAATAAAAAGGGATTACATAACAAGTGCGGAAAAATACATGTAAAAACCATAAAAACAAAACTACATCCTCGAATCGTAACGCTCGGCTCTTGAATCCATTCGACCTCAATACACATTCTCCAAGCTTCCAAGAACCTTTCCCGCCACTAAGACTATTTTCTTACACATATAAACAAAAAGGAATGAGTCTAATGCCCAGCAAGGAAAATCTAACACATAGTTCATATACATAAATTTCATAAGAAACATAAAAACATAACATAACACTTATATCATACACATACTATAATGGTCATTATTACTTGGGGTCCCATAGACTAAACAAGTCATATGCCCATTAGATTAGTGGGGTCCTACTAGCTAAGCAGGTCATATGCCCATAATCCATTTGGGGCTTGTTAGTCATATGGGTCATATGCCCAAGCCTACAAACATACATAACATAACATATTTCATAACATAAAAACATAAGATAACATATAAAAAGCATATAACATATAAATTCTATCCTATTTTCCTTACCAAAAATACCGGGGATATGAGGACAGAGTTGGGACTTTGGAACACTCCTAAAAACCATTTATGAAAGGGTGAGTCTAATGAAGAAAAGAGATGAAGGAACTATACTATTAAAATATACTTACCAAAACCTTGTGCTCAAGAACTTAGATTTCCTAACCAAAATAAGAATAAGGTTAGAAGGCTGAGTAGAAGACTATGAGAAAAAAATAATGTCAATTGAACTAGAGTGTGGAAATACCTTGAAGGCTTGTAAGATCAATCTAAACCTTGAACCGAAATGCTATAAAACCTTACTTCCCAAGTGTTTGATAAGCTTATGATGATCAAGCTTATGATTCCCAACCCAAGTGTTTACACTCTCACACTCACCTAGCAACTTGCAGCCTCTGAACTTAGAGTAAAAGATGAATAATGGCTGGGTACTAGGTCCTATTTATAGAGTTTAGGAATGAAGAGATCTTCATTTAACTTGAATAAAAATAATGGCTTTTTAGGTGAAAATAATTTGAATTAGTTCAGCAGAGGCTGAAGACTCGTTCAAAAAGATGCTGGACTTATAAAGAGGTTGAAGGGTTGAATGGAAAACGATTTAAAAAACTTTCAAATTATGCTGAGAGGGGCGATATATCGCCCCCTATAGGCGATATATCGCCTGGGCCAGTATGCCCGAGGCAGTCGTGCATCGTTTCGTGTTTTTCGTATCTTCGTGCTGCGATATATCGCCCCCTATAGCTGCGATATATTGGCATACGCTGATTATTTAAACACAAAATTACACATTTTTAGCTTAATTTGAATTGAGTAAACAGCCTTGACTAAGCCCTTAAACGTTTTCAAAGCTGCTGACTGACCTTAGAGTATTCAAATTTCAACATTAATCAATTAAATCCTCAAAATGCTTAATCATTATTAAACCCATACATAACATGTGCTATTTTCCTATTGGTTCTTATCTAAACCTTATAGTATAATAAATATTATCCTCAATATCAGTCATATTGATCAAACCTTAGGTTAAAATTAATATTCTTAAACTATATGTGAAACTTAGAAAATCTACAAGTACTACTTTGAGTGTCCAAATAAATCCCGGTCTGAACCAAAAATCCACAGTTATAAAGATAATACTATTATTACTATAATACTATTATCTAACTAGCTAAGTAAAGTTCTTGGACTCTACATTATTTGAGTAAAATATCATTTTAATGAGACTTAAAATACCCTTTTTAATTGCATAAAATTAACATAACGTCAAGGACATTACTTATGCATGCAAATCATTTTTTTATCAAACTTTTACCCAATTATTTACAAAATCAGCAAGCTTAATTTCTCATGAGATTCATCTTTTATCCCAAAAATTTCACATAAAATCATACATGTCCAAAATCTCATCATACTCTTACTATATACATAATTCTAAGAATATTACTAACATATTCACATGAAATCTTATAAAACCAATTTTTCTATTCCATTGAATCTACACATGAAATCCAACAACAATAACAATGGAAATAACATACATAAATTCATAAACACCATATCTCATAAACATGTCTTTATAATAACCCTAACATATTTCTTATCATATTTCTAAAATCATCATTTGCCATTTTACATAAATCAAAGATTAAAAAAAATAACCATAGCAATATAAACATAAAATATAACCTCATTATAAACCCTATCAAATCCATTTTCTCAATCATACCCATGAGCCATTTTTAAACAAATCATATTCTCTTAAAAATACAAATCATAATCATCAATCCTACAATAATCAATCATTAGCATCACCATCAAAATCCTCAAAGATAAACCCATCAAGACCAATATGTAGGCTAAGAGAGACCATTACCTCTCTTGATTGTAAAATCAAGAACACAAATATGATCAACACCCAAACTTCACACCCCTTGTTCAAGCTCTAAAATGGGTTCCTCTTCACCTTCTTCTTCTTTCTTCTTCTTCCTCTCTCTCTACACGCCACCCTCTCTCTCTCTCTAGGTCACGGCAGCCACAAGGAAGAATGCCCTCCTCTTCCTTTCGTTTCCCCTTTATTCAACTCTCTCAATAAAGCCTCACCAACACAAAATGATAAGTTTCCTTTTTCTATTTTATTTTCTCATAATTCCTTTTATTTTTCTTTTATTATAAAAGATTGGAGTCAAATGATAGTTTTCCAAAATGTCTATCCTCATCCAATTAAATTTTTTATTCTCTTAAAAGAAAAATGGAAAAAATATCAAACAATCCCCTAATATCTTACACTACACGTCCACCCTCTTTCCATATCCTTTATTTATTTATTTATTTTTATTTAATTTCCTACTTATTAAAATAAACTACCCAAAAATATCAATAAATGGCAATTATAAAATGTGTAGAAAACCCACACATGTGCACCCTATTACCATATACTAGCACACACTAAAACACTAGGGTGCACCACTATCTACCATGCACCTTAGTGCATTCAACTATAACTCACATAATTACCTCAATTATCACACTTATTTAAAATGTAACACTAATAGAAAAATAAACATGTTACACAATTATTCACTTATTAAATTAATTTAACCAAACAAACAATTAACAATTTTAAATTCAAAAGATTATACCAAACAATTCTAACAATTAAACAAACAATCAAATAAAACAAACAGCAACTAAATAAAATAAACAACATTTAAATAAAACAATTCATCACACTTAACATTTAAATAAAATAAATCACAAAAATTTAAATAATCTAAAAAAAAAATTTGGTGCACTACACCCACCCACCCAACACCTTGCCTTTTTCTATTTTTTGAACCCAACAAAAGCACATCGTCCCCTTGTCCCCTTTGTCCAAAAATACCATTTTTTTACCCAAATTTTTCTACACATTTTACCCTATAACATCATCATTACACCCTATAATTTACCCATATTTCCATATTATTATTAATTTAATATATTAAATTGATTATTTTAATATTCTCATTTTGGTTATAAATAAGGAATTTTCAAGACCATTTTGGGGTGCTTAATTTTTGGTTACCATCTTCTTTCTACTATTTTCTCTCTACCATTCTTCTATTTTGGGTTTTTCAAGAGCATTTTCACGTATGTATGTCATTTATTTTGTAATTTCTACTCTAGTTATGTGCTTCTAATCTTTTTTATAAGATTATTAAGATCATGATGAAGCAACTTGTAACTAGATAATATTTATGTTGTATGTTGATTTCTCATGTAATGCAACAAATTTTATGGATTTTTCTTCTTCATATATGTCTTTCATCTGTAATATCTCATATTTTGGATTGTTAGATAATATGCACTTTGTTCTTCATTTTGCAAAAACATAATATTCTTTGTGTAAGATGTGTCATTAAATTGTACACATCCATGCTTAGAACAACAATATTATGTTTTGCCTTATAAATAATGTTATTTGATTTTTTGTTGTTTCATTAGGTTGATTCACATTAAATACTTTGAAATTATAATTTTTGTAAAGTGAAGAAAAATCCTATCTTTCTAGAAGTAATTTGTGCTTAAAATTATAAATCTATTTGGAAAATGATAGTTGACTTATTTAACAATCACTAAAACTTGAGAATCAATATACTAATAAATATTATTAAACTTACATTTTGTGGATTCTAGTATCTTAATAATCTTTCCTTTTACCACTTATTCTAAAATCCTTATCGAGTTATTTTCATTCTCTTAAATAGTTTTATTTTAAATATTTTATTTTATATTCATGACATTAAACTTCATAAATCTTTGGAGCTAGGATATAATTTATTAATTTTGATTTAAAATAGTTTTCTTTTTTATTTTAGACAACTCCTTTGGGTTCGATCTTGTGCTTACACGAATACTATATTCCATATACGATTTGTGCGCTTGCGAGTATAAATTTTTAAAACACACCCATTTTGGGTCCATCACTTATCTGTTCTGGGGGTGGTTGTTTGAAGAGGATGGCTAAGAAACTGATTAGGATCAAACATGTGCTAAAGAGATTCAACTGGAGGATTATGGGGGATGTTGGGTGTCAATTTGAGCAAAGTAAAACTCTTTTCCAGCAGGCCCATAATGCTTTGTTTGCTGATCCTAGCAATGCTTCTTTGGTCTCGGCAGAAAGAGAAGCTTATTTGGATTACAGAAGACAAGAGAAAATTTTTGAGAGTTTTCTTCGACAAAAGAGTAAAATCACTTGGCTGCGATTTGAGGATGACAATACGACTTATTTTCATGCCAGTTTGAAGAAAAGGAAGATGACCAATTGCATAGTTTCTTATATATCAGATGATGGGTCTGTTGTTGATGATTATGAGAAGGTAACTCACTATTTCCTTCATCATTTTCAGAGCTTCCTGGGCTGTGCTGGTAGAGCTAATGGTCACATTGATATGCAAAGTATAACTTGTGGTCCGGTTTTAGATCTGGCTTTCCAACTAGATCTAATTAAACCTTTCACTTTTCATGATGTTAAAGTGGCCCTCTCTAGCATTCATCCAGTTAAAAGTCCTGGTCCTGATGGGTATGGGGCTGGTCTTTTCAAAGATATGTGGAAAGAAATAGGCAGGGAGGTTTCACTGGCTGTCCTTGAGTTCTTTGAGACAAGTTTAATTCCCCAAAGCTTAAATGATACTCTTTTGGTGCTGATTCCGAAGGTGGACCAGCCTTCTAATGCTGTTGATTTTAGACCAATAACTTGTTGTACTACCATCTATAAATGCATTTCTAAGATGCTTTGTAGTAGGCTTGCTTCAATCCTTTCTTCTTTGATTAATCCTAATCAAGGTGCATTTATTAAACATAGATCTTTTGCCTCCAATGTTCTAATATTTCAAGATTTGATAAAGGGGTACAATAGGAAAAATAGCTCTCCTAGGTGTGCTATGAAGATGATTGACCTTAGCAAAGCATATGATTCGATTGATTGGGACTTCTTGGAGAATTTATTAAATGCTCTTTCCTTTCCTAGTAGATTTATTCGTTGGATCATGATTTGCTTAAGAGGTACCTCCTATTCATTATTGTTAAATGGTAGAATCCAAGGGCAGTTTAAGGGAGGTAAATGGCTTAGGCAAGGAGATCCTATCTCTCCTTTACTCTTTGTCATTGTGATGGATTACCTTACTCGAATGTTAATCAAAGCCTCCAAAGATAAAGGTTTCAGCTTTCATCCTATGCGCAAATCACTCAATCTTGTTAATCTTTGCTTTGTGGATGATTTGCTTATTTTTTGCAAGGCTAATCCTCAATCTGTGCATATTTTGCATAAAGCGCTTGCTGAGTTCAACTTGGCTTTAGGCCTGCCTATCAACCATAGTAAATCTCGTATTTACTTTGGTGGGCTATCCGATGCTGCTAAGGTGTCTGTTTTGAGCTGTACTAATCTGCAGGAGGGTTCCTTTCCTCTGAAGTATCTTGGTGTCCCTCTTAGGCCTACCAAATGTAAGGCCTCTGACTTTGAAGTTATTCTCAGGAAGATTAGAGTGTGTCTTAATTCCTGGGCCAGCCGAAACCTGTCCTATGTTTGTAGAACTCAGTTAATTCAATCTGTCTTATTGGGGATTAAAAACCATTGGATGAATATTTTTCTGTTGCCTCAACATGTGGTCAGAGATATTTATCGTCTGTGTAGGAATTTCTTGTGGGGTGAGAAGGGAACCCGCAGCAAGTTTCACCTGGCTTCTTGGGAATTTGTTTGTCTTCCTAAAGCTTATGGAGGTTTGGGATTTCGAGAAGGGCCTGCTTGGAATAAGACTATGATTGCTAAGTTTCTCTGGGCTATTTCTTTTAAACCAGACCAATTATGGGTGAAATGGGTGAATACCATATACTTAAAAGGAGTGCCAATCAGGGACTATTCTTTGAAACAAGATGATAGGTGGTATTGGAGGAAATTGATCAAGCTGAGTTATATTGTGTCAGGGCCAGCTTTGGAAGCTGTTGTAGTGCACGGACATTTGAGGTTGGGTAAGTTGTATACTCAATTTATTTTTGGTGCGAAGATTGATTATGGGCGTTTAGTTTGCTATAAACTTTCAGTTCCTAAGCACCATTTTGTTTTGTGGCAAGCTGTCAATAACCACTTACTCACTAGAGATTTACTCCATATTTCTCATGTGAATATACCTTCTTTGACCTGCCCTGTTTGCACTCAGGTCAATGAATCTCATTCGCACCTCTTTTTTGAGTGCATTTTCTTTGAGAAGATGAGACAAACTATTTCTAGCTGGTTGGGAGAGGCGATTTGGCCTGGTAATTCTACTGATTGGCATGTTTGGTTGGCTGGTTGTAGGCGAGATTGGATGGGCCAGGTGGTTTCCGCTACTCTTGCAGCTGCTGTCTATTTTATCTAGTTTAATAGAAGCAAATGTTATTTTGATAATAGTTGTTATTCTGTTTCCAAAATTGATCAATTGATCTGGTTTTCTATCAAAACCAGAGTGCTTAATTCCAATACTAGGAAGTTGTCTGCTAGAGAGAGACAAATGTTATAATTTGTTGCTAGTTTGTAATTTATTTTTGGGGGAGCTCTTGCTCTGGCCTTTGTTTGTAACTTGTTGGTTTGATCAATAAATTTTCTTTCTTGATAAAAAAAAAAGAAGAATTTTCATACACAAATTAAAAAAAATTAATTATGAAATATTTGAAATTTTATTTAGAAAATTAAATTACATGTGTATTTATAATTTAAAAAACTCAACATAAAATATAGACCCAAATAATACTCATATGTTTATATATATATATATAGGATATAAATATGTTTATTTTTTTTAAAAGAGATATAATATATATTAAAATAAGAAAAAAAAATATTTTGCCGTGTGAACAGTGGCAACATATAAGCTATGGCACTGTTTACACACGGCTAAATGGTGTATAATTTGATGTTGGGTTGGAGACATTTTAAGAGAATAACAACATATATATGCCGCATTAGAGTTGTGTTGGAATTGGCCTTAGCATGGAAATTGATGGTATATCATTTTGTTATGAAAAAGAAAAAAATTGATGGAGTAAAAATTTATTTTCAGGTATATATTAGTGCTATAGTATATCAGATTTAGTTAGTTTTATTCCATATCAAATTAATTTTATTAAGAAAAATGTAAATTATATAAAAATTTAACAACTTGGTAAATTTGTTCTATATATTGTGGTATATCAAAGTTGAACAAGGCACCCCTAACGCCTAATACTATTTAAAAAAAATATATGGCAATACCTTAGGGGTGACAAAAAACCAATTCATGGTAAGTAAGTTTAACAATGTATATTCATTCTTTGTACTATGATATATATGAGTTGGTGATAGCTTAGAGTGGAAAAAGCACACACAAAAGTTTATGGTATATAAGTTTAACAACATGGTGTATATGTTTTGTGCACAATGACATATTAGGGTTAGTTATAGCTAAGGTGGAAAAAAAAAAAAAAAGGTTTACGGTATATAAGTTTACAAGAATAGTATATTTGTTCTTTGTGTTATGGTATAAAAGAATTGGTGATAACTTAGGGCAAAAATAATTTATGGTATATAAGTTTAGCAACATGGTATATCCATTATTTGTACTATGTTATATTAGAGCATCTCCAATGGAGTGCTATAAAAGTGGTTATGTTTTAGCCCATTTTCATTAAATGGAACTCCAATGGTGCTCTGAAATGTGTGCCAAATTTGGCACAAAATATAGCATGTGCCAAATTTGACCCACAATAAATGTCACATTTTTAATTACTCATTTGCCACTCATTAATACAATTTATTAATTGAAAATATATTCAATTTTTTAATTTATCTTTTAATAAAAAAAATTGATTTTTTTTATCTTTTAAATAAGCATTAATAGTTGTACTGAATTTTTTTTAGTTAGTTTGCACCTTGTGTATTGGAGTACAAATGAAAAAGTGGGCCAAATATAGCATTGACACATATTTTGGGCCAAATTTGGTACAAAAAATACATCATCCATTGGAGATGGTATGAGATTTGATTATGTTTTAAGGTGCAAAAAATAAGTTTGTAGTATATTAGTTTCATGATGTGATATATTTATTTTTAGCAATATATTAGAGTTAGATAGGGTATCCAATGTCTAAAACTACTATAAAAAAAAGTTAAAAAAATATATATAAATATTATATATATGGATGTCCATAATAATGAAAAATCACTAGGTTACCCAAAGTAAATGGATTGCATTCAGAGTAGTTACCCGATTCCCTAAGGGCATATTTATCTGTGTAAATAAGAGTCTTTTCCCCAATGAAATGAGACACAAGAGTTTACTCTTATTTTGCACTACTGTTTATTTATCTCTTTCTCTGCTTTTATATTTTAGTTTATTCTCAATAGTTTCATAACACGTTATCAACACGAATCTCTAACCAAGGTAAAGATTGTTTTGTAATGACCCACTAATCTAGACTAATTGGACCATTATCGAAACTATACATAAAACTTACATTTTTACGAAAATACCATAATTTATTGAGTAACTTGAAAATAAGAGTTATTTACAAATAAACAGAATACTAAGAAGGATTTTGGGATCCCATTGTCTTTAAAACAAAACAAGATTTAAAATAAAAGACATTACATAATAATGCGGAAAATACACATAAAAACCATAAAAAAACATAAAAGGAGACTATATCCTCGAATCGAATAACGCTCGGCCCCTTGACTCCATTCATCATCGATACACATTCTCCAAGCGTGACGAATCTTTCCGCCTCTAAACTTATTTTCCTGCACATAAACAGAAAGGAGTGAGCCTAATGCCCAGTAAGGAAAATCTAACACAAAGTCACATACATAATTTCATAAGAAAACATAAAGACTTAACATAACACATATAACATACACTTATTATAATGGCCATTATTACTTGGGGTCCCATAGGCTAAACAAGCATATGCCCATGGGGTTAATGGGGTCCTACTAGCTAAGTAGGTCATATGCCCATAACCCATTTGGGGTCTTGTTAGTCATATGGGTCATATGCCCAAGCCTACAAACATACACATATATCATAACACTTTTAATAACATAAAACATATAGATAACATAATCACATAACATGTTGATTCTAGCCTATTTCCTTACCAAAGTTACCGAGATTATGGACTGAGTTGGGATTGTTGGAACACTCCTAAAACCATAAAAAAAGAGTAAGTCTAAAGAAAGGAGATGAAATGAAAGAGATGGAAAGACTAAACCATAGAAAACATACTTACCAACTTATATGCTTAAAAGCTTGGATTCCCTAACCAAAATAAGAATAAGGTTAGGGGACTGAGTAGAAGGTTTTGAGAAAGGAATTAACATAAAAATACAGAAAAGAACTAGAGTTTTGGGTTTACCTCAAAGATTGCAAGATCAATCTAACATCCACCGAAATACTATAGCACTCACTTACTTCCCAAAGTGTTTGATAAGCTTATGATGTTTAAGCTTATAGTTTTTCCCCAAACCAAGTGTTTACACTCTCACACTCACTTAACACTAGCAGCCTCTGAACTTAGAGCAAATGGTGAATAATGGCTGGGTACTAGGTCCTATTTATAGAGTTTGGGAATGAAAATATCTTGATTTTACTTGAATAAAAATAATGGCTTTTTAAGTGAAAATCATTTGAATAATCGTTCAGCAGAGGCTGAAGACTCGTTCAGAAGATGCTGGACTGTTGAAGGAGTTTGAATGGCTGAAGGGAAAAGAATTCAAATGTATTTGAATTCATGCTGGTGGAGGCGATATATCGCCCCCTATAGGCGATATATCGCCTGGACCTTTGTTCCCGAGGCGACCGTGCATCGATTCGTGTTTTCCGTATCTACGTGCTGCGACATATCGCCCCCTATAGCTGCGATATATCGGCATACGCTGAATATTTAAACACGAATTTACACATTTTTAGCTGAGTTTGAATGGAGTAAACAGCCTTGACTAAGCCCTCAACGTGCTCAAAGCTGCTGACTGACCCTATACATTCAAACTTTTACCCTTATTTAATTTAATCCTCAAAAATACTTAATCCTTAATTACCATTCAAAACATGTGCTTAAAATCCTATTGGTTGATGTCTAAACCTTATAATATAATAATATAATCCTTAATATCAGACACATTAATCAAACCTTAGGTTATACTTAATATTCTTAAACTATAGGTTAAACTTAGAAAATCTATAAGTACTACTATGAGTGTCCAAATAACTCCCGGTCTGAACCAAAAATCCAAAGTAACAATGATAACACTAAACATACTATAATACTACTAAACAATTAGGTAAGTAAAGTTCTTGGACTCTACATGTTTACCGAAATTCTTGAATTGTTTCGAAGTCATGATACACTATACAAATATATATTGTCATATATATATATCCTCCTCTGAACGAAACAATTTCAAGCAACTATTTTAATTATAAATATGTCTATTAGTTTTTTTTTTATGTAGGAATAATAATATGTATATGTCAATGTTAAGTTTATTTTAATATTTATTATTATTATTATTATTCCCTTAATAATTATGCATACATGTTATTATAATTATTTTAATAATTATGATTTGCTTATACAATTACTAGTCATGTTATCATTTTATTACACATTACCTTATTAGAATTGTATTACCTTATTAGAATTATATGTGTTAATATATGCGTGAACTTATATATATGTTACGTTTTAAATTAATATTAATATTACCTACATTTTTTTTAGTTCACTTGTTTTTTTTCTTTTATGCTATTAGAGATTCAATTTTTTTAGTCAAGAAAGAATTATTTGGTACATCACACTTGCCACTTTATTTCTTAATAGTGTTTGCAATATAATTTCTCAAATGTTTATTTTTCTAATACTTTGAATATGATTCTATGATAGCTTTCTTCATGAAAAATCTCACAAAACTCGACTTTGTGCCACTTGATATTTCTGGAAGAATTTACTTATCATGGATTCTTGATGCTGAAGTCTACTTGGATGCTAAGGGTCTTGGAGACACCATCAAAGATAAAAACAAAGCATCAAGTCAAAATACGGCCAAGACTATGATTTTTCTTCGCCACCATCTCCATGAGGGGTTAAAATCTGAATATCTGACGATAAGAGATCCTCTTACTCTCTGGCAAAATTTGAAAGAAAGATATGACCACCAAAAAAACTGTCATACTGCCAAATGCTCAATATGAATGGTTGCACCTGAGGTTGCAAGATTTCAAATCAGTAAGTGAGTATAACTCTGCAATATTTAAAATTACTTCTAAATTAAAATTGTGCGGATAAAAGATTACAGACAATGATATGTTAGAAAAAACATATTCTACTTTTCATTCCTCAAATGTGCTCCTGCAACAGCAATACAAAGAATGAGGTTTTACATAGTACTCAGAATTGATTTCGTGTCTTCTAGTAGCAGAACAAAATAATGAGCTTTTGATGAAAAACCATGTATCTTGCCCAAATGGTTCTGCCCCATTCCCTGAAGTGAATGTTACAACATCCAACAATCGTGGTTGTGGTCGTGGTCGTGACCATAATCAAAGCCATAGTTGTGGTCATGGATGTGGACGCAGACATAGTAAGGGTCGAAGTAATGTTTGGCAACGTGGTGGTTAAAATAACAACTCCTCTACTTCGCTGAAAACCACAAGCAATGAATATAAGGGAAATAGTCCACAAAATAAGAATCAACAAACTTATGAAAACTTATGTTTTAGGTATGGTATGAAAGAACATTGGTCACATACTTGTCGTACGTCTAAACATCTTGTTGATCTTTATCAAGCCTCTTTGAAAGAGAAGGAGAAAAATATAGAAGCAAATTTTGCCTATCAAGATGATGACCTTCTCAATGAATCCTTGGATTTTACAAACTTGGATGCTGCTGATTTTTTTTGTCGATGATCCCATCAATGGCAATATGAATATTTCTACTGGCGATGAGAAAGTCCATAATTAGAGTTATTTTATTTGGTCATGTTTGACATATTTGTCCTTTATTTATTTTGTTTTAAGTACCTTAGTTTGCTATGTTAATTTTATGGGCTTATGTTTAAGCATTTCTATTTAGAACTTATTATGTATTTTTTTTGGTTAATAAAGAAATGGACATTTCTCATCCCTTACTTGATTCCAAGAATGATGGTGAATATATATGTTTATCGAAAAGGGCAACAACTCATACAATACTTAGAAGCGATAAATACTTTTCAAAGTTAACAAGAATGTAGGCAAATGTTAATACAATATCAGACAGTGTAAATTTGATTGAAGGTTCTGGAAGAGCCATTATATTAATGCCTAGAGGAACAAAAATTATCATAGATGATGCTTTATTATCTACCAAATCAAAAAGAAATCTATTGAGTTTTAAAGATATACGTCGTAATGGATATCATAACGAGACAATAGATGAAAATAATATTGAGTATCTATGTATTACATCTATTGTTTAGGAAAAAAGTGCAAGTTAGAAAAATTTCCTACTTTGTCTTCAGGTTTGTACGTTACATGAATAAGTGCAATAGAGGCACATGTTATAGAAAAATAGAAGTTCACAAATCTAAAAGAATCTTTCCTTGTTTGGCATGACCAGTTAGGCCATCCCGGTTCAATCATGATGTGTAGAATTATACAGAACTCACATCGTCATCCATTGAAGAACCAGAAGATTCTCTTATCAAATTAGTTCTCATGTGTTGCTTGTTCTCAAGGAAAATTAATTATTAAGGCATCACCAGTAAAAATTGGGATTGAATCTCCTGGATTTCTTAAACGAATTCAGGGTGACATATGTGGGCCTATTAGCCCACCCTGTGGACCATTTAGATATTTTATGGTATTATTAGATGCATCAACCAGATGGTCACATGTTTGTTTATTATCTACTCGTAATGTGGCATTTCCAAGATTGCTTGCCCAAATAATTCGATTACGAGCACAATTTCCAGACAACGCAATAAAGACTATTTGTCTAGATAATTTTGGTGAATTTACTACACAAGATTTTGATGATTATTGTATGTCAACAGGGATACAAGTTGAACATCCTGTTGCTCATGTACATACACAAAATGGCTTAGCAGAATCATTTATTAAACGCCTCCAGTTAATTGCTAGACCATTACTTATGAGAACAAAACTCCCCATTTCAGCTTGGGGACATGCCATTTTACATGCAGTGGCACTTTTGTGCATTAGGCCAACATCACACCATAAGTTCTCCCCATTACAATTGGCTTTTGGTCAGGAGTCGAATATTTCTCATTTAAGAATTTTTGGTTGTGTAGTGTATGTTCCAATTTCTCCACCACAATGAACTAAGATGGGTCTGGAGTCTGGGAGTATATGTTGGGTACGAATCTCCTTCTATCATTAAATATCTTGAACCCATGACCGGAGATATATTTACAACACGTTTTGCTGAATGTCATTTTGATGAGACAATTTTCCCAGCTTTAGGGGGAGGAAAAAAGAACATCTAGAAAAAAAATTACATGGAATGCACAATTATTATCTCAATTTCATCCTCGTACAAGTCAATGTGAACTTGAAGTTCAAAGAATAATTCATTTGCAAGATATTGTAAATCAATTACCAGATGCATTCACTGACCCAAAGAAAATTACAAAATCACGTGTTCCAGCTGAAAATACTCCAATTCGAATTGAAGTCACAGAAGGACGATCTGCTAATGAGACTAAAGAACGCTTGAAGTGTGGTAGACCAGTCGGCTCAAAAGATAAGAATCCTCGAAAAAGAAAAGGAGCAAAAAATCAGTATGGTTTTAATAAAGAGGCTGATAATTTCGAGGGAGATATTGACATAAACAATCACAAATCTCTTGAAGAGATTCAGGTACCTGCAAATATTAAAAATAATGAGATCTCAATTAATTATGTCAATACAGGAAAAGAATGGGACCGATTTGCAGTAGTTGTCAACAATATTTTTGCTTATAATGTAGTGCTAGAAATTTAAATGAAAATGAGGATCTTGAAGCTAAATCTGTTAAAGAGTGTCAAACTAGAAAAGATTGGCCAAATTGGAAACAAGCAATTCAATCAGAATTGAATTCACTTGCTAACTACATAGTATTTAGACCTGTAGTCCAAACACCCAAAAGTGTAAAACCTGTTGGATACAAATGGGTGTTTGTGCGAAAACGAAATGAGAAAAGTGAAGTTGTAAGTATAAAACACGACTTGTAGCACAATGCTTTTCTCAAAGAAAAGGTATTGATTATGAAGAGACATATTCTCCTGTGGTGGATGCAATTATATTCAGATATTTGATTAGCCTGGCTGTTTATATGCATTTATGGATGTCGTCACAACCTATTTGTATGGATCATTAGATAGTGATATTTACATGAGAGTCCCTGAAGGATTCAAGATGTCTGATGCATATAATTAAAGTCATCGTGAAATGTACTCAATTAAACTACAAATATCATTGTATGGACTAAAACAATCTGGGCGCATGTGGTACAACCAACTTAGTGAATATTTGTTAAAAGAAGGTTATCAAAATGATCCTATTTGCCCTTGTGTTTTCATAAAAAGATCAGGTTCTGAGTTTGCTATCAAAGCTGCATATGTTGATAACTTAAATATTATTGGAACTCTTGAAAAACTTTCAGAAGCTATAGAATATCTAAAGAAAGAGTTCGAGATGAAAGATCTTGGAAAAACAAAATTTTATCTTGGTTTACAAATAGATCATTTAAAGGGTAGAATTTCAATTCATCAATCAACATATGTCGAATTTTTTTTGAAACAATTTTATATGGACAAATCACACCCATTGAGTAGTCCAATGGTGGTTAGATTACTTGATGTGAAAAAGGATCCCTTCTGACCTAGAGAAGAACATGAAAAGCTCCTTGGCCCTGAAGTGCCATATCTTAGTGCAATAGAAGTCTTAATGTATCTTGCTAACTGCACAACACCCGATATAGATTTTTCTGTAAATTTGTTAGCAAGATATAGCTCTGCTCCAACATATAGACATTGGAAAGGGATTAAGCATATACTACGCTATCTTCAGGGTACTATTGATAAAGGGTTATTCTATTCAAATAAATGTGGGTCACAACTAGTTGGTTATGCAGACGCATGATATTTATCTGATCTACATAAAGCTAGATCTCAAACATGTTATTTGTTCACATGCAATGACACTGCAATATCTTGGCATTCAACAAAGCAAACTCTAGCAGCTACTTCTTCAAATCATGCTGAAATACTTGCAATTCATGAGGCAAGTCGAGAATGTGTATGGTTGAGATCAATAACACAACATATCTGGGGAACATGTGGGTTAACACCCAATAAAGAAGTACCAACAGTTCTCTACGAAGATAATGTTGCATGTATCATTCAACTAAAAGGAGGGTACATTAAAGGAGATAGAACCAAACACATTTTACCGAAATTCTTTTTCACACATGAACTTCAAAAGAGTGGCGATATTGATGTTCATCAAATTCGATCAAGTGACAATCTTGCAGACTTATTTACAAAGTCATTACCAACATCAACGTTTGAGAAGATGGTACATAAGATTGGAATGCGTCGATTAAAGGATCTTTAAGAGAGTCGAAATGAGGGGGAGTAAATACACACTGCACTCTTTTTCCCTTGGCCGAGTTTTTGTCCCACTGGGTTTTTTTGGCAAGGTTTTTAATGAGGCAGTTTTCATGGATATCCAAGGTGGAGTGTTATAAATATTATATATATGGATGTCCATAGTAATGAAGAATCATTAGATTACCCAAAGTAAAATATCAGCATTAATTATACTATGGTATATATGAATTGGCTGTAACTTAGGATGAAAAATTATGGTATATATGTTTAACATCAAGGTATATATATTTACACGTTTTTGTACTATGGTATAAAAAAGTTGGCCATTGGAAAAAAAAAAAAAGTTTATGGTATTAAAGTTTAACAACATAGTGTATCCATTCTTTGTACTTTGGTATATCATGGTTGGCCAACAAATTTACGGTATATAAATTTAACAATAAGGTACATATGTTCTTTGTCCATGGCATACAAAATATCAAAATAGATATTTTAAAGACCATAAAAGATATATATACTAAGAGGTACATTGATATTTATATAATAAAATTGTACTTGATTCCAAATATATATACTAAATTCCATTGAAGATATATCAATTTCAAAAATAGATATACAACAAAAATAATAGAGGAATTTACATAATACTAAAAAAATTACATTTTTACGGCTTGACAATTTTTTTTTCTTTCTATTTTATGATTTTAAGGAATTTTTTACATTTTTACAATTTTTACAATTTTGCCTATTTTTTTTGTCTTTTGTATTGTTTTTTTAGTTGTTTTTGTGTTGTTTAGGTATGTATAGTTGTTTTCATGTTGTTTTTTAGTTGTTTAAGTTTATGTATAGTTGTTCTGTTGTTGTGTTAATGCCTAATTGTTGTTTAGTTGTTTTCATATATATTTTAATTTTTTTTCTGAAAGAATATGTTAGTATGTAATGGGTTGACTTCTAATTGATGTATAATTGCTGTTTTTTTGATATGTTAGTATGCAGTGAGTTAATGTTTAGTTGTTGTTCAATTGTTGTTTTTTAGTTATTTTTTTACACCGTATTTTTGTAAATAAAAATTTAAAAATCGTATTTTTTTCAAAAGTGCTCTAAATGCCACCAAACTTTTTGAGAACCCTTAGATACTCTCTTGTATCACTTTGGACCCAATTTTGCATTTTATAAGTGCCTAAAATTGAAGCTCAAATTTCACATCTTCATTATGTGTATTTTACTAAGTGTTTATATCTTGCTTGTATTTTAACACTTACCATTTGTATTTAACCAATCATAACAATCCCCCACTTGGTTAAATACAAGCCACATTCTCTAGCTTAAACAATTTTAGTGCATAAAATAAAGTGTCTTTCAGTTTGAACTTTACCCTAGTGAAAATACCACAAAGTCTTATCGAAATCATTGGTTGTTTAAAGCTTGAACCAAGTATTCCATATGATAATACCAGTGATACCTCACACACCTCCACCACATCTTTTGTTTTCACACTTTCTTGCTTAGCACTATCATGGTCATGTGCTCATCTCTTCATGAACTTCCCGAGGAGAAACTCCAACTCCCATGAGATGTGGCACCACATCTGAGTCCACATAGATGAAGTTCTTATAGCATATTTTCTACCTTTATAGAAGTTGGTTACACTCAACCGAACTTCATTAAAAGCCCTAGGCTTAACCCTAACTCGGTAGCAACCAACACTAACCATCTCGGATGGAAATCATCATAAATTTTAGTGTTGAAACTATTCACTTATCAATGATTTGTTCTTACCCATTGAACTCTTTCCCTTGTTTTGTACAAGTTGACAGATAGGTTTCCATCATTGGTGAATCTATTTTTCTAGGAGTTTCAATCCCATCCCTTTTGAAATAGAACTTACAAACCTTCTCACAACAGGTTTTGTAAATGGATCCGCTAAGTTCTCACTTGTCTTAACATATGAGATCGATATGATTCCATCTTGAATCAATTGTCTCACATATGCATGTCTTAGACTAATGTGTCTAGACTTTCCATTATACACACTATTATATGCTCTAGAAATTGGGGATTGGCCATCACAATGTATTGAAATTGTTGATACCATATTTGTGGTTAAAGGAATATCCATCATGAGATTCCTAAGCCACTCGACCTCTTTGCCGGTTACCGCTAAAGCTATAAATTCTGCTTCCATGGTTGAGTGTGATATGCACGTTTGCTTCTTAGAGCCCCATGAGATGGCACCTCCTCCAAGAGTGAACACCCAACCGGTGGTGGAGAGATTATCTCCAACTCCCGATATCCAATTTGCATCAGAATATCCTTCAAGTATCTTTGGAAAATTTGTATAGTGAAGATTATACTCTTTGGTACCCTTAAGATAACCAAGAATTCTATCAATAGCTTTCCAATGCTTGATACTTGGATTGCTAGTAAACCCATTAAGTTTACTAACCGCATATACCATATCTGCTCTTGTGCAATGAGCGACGTACATTATACTTCCTATTGCACTTGCATATTCCAATTGAGCCACCGCTCTTCCTTCATTCTTTTTAAACTTCATGTTTGAATCAAATGGTGTATGTGCCTCTTTGATTTTGAGATGACAAATTTTTTTTAGCACTTTCTCAACATAGTGGGTTTGACTCAACACAAAACCCCCACTATTCCTTCTAACTTTGATACCTAGAATGGTATCCACATCTCTAAGGTCTTTCATTTTAAAGTTAGAAGATAGAAGCCTCTTCATTATTATCCCTTTCATGTCATTACTCAAAATCAACATATCATCTACATATAGACACACAAGTATGACATAGTCACCACAAGTCTTAGAGTATAAGCACTTGTCCACATTATTGTTGTGTCTAAATCCATTAGAAACAATGACTTTATCAAACTTCTCATACCATTGTTTTGGAGCTTGTTTCAAACCATATAATGATTTGACAACTCTACACACTTTAAGTTCATTAAGAACAAAACCTTCCGATTGTTCCATAAAGACCTCCTCCTCAAGATCCCCATTTAGGAATGCTATTTTGACATCCATTTGGTGAACATAAATGTTATATATAGGTGATAAGGAAAACAACTTCCTTATAGAATTAGTTATTGCTACCCGTGCATATGTGTCAAAGTAATCTATTTCTTATCTTTGTTCGAATCCTTTGGCTACTAGTCTAGCCTTGAAGGTTTGTATGGTGTCATCGGTATGGTATTTTTTTTCTAAATACTCATTTGCACCCAATTGGTTTGGACCCCTTTGGAAGGTCAACCAATTACGAAGTGTGGTTTGACATAATTGAATCCATTTCATTATTAATTGCCTCCTCCCAAAAAGCGGAGTCCCTAGAGGACATTGCTTCCTTGAAAGTTTTGGGATCATCTTCCATTTGAAGTACTATTGGATGTTTCCAAGTAACTTTCTCATTATCACCTTCAACAATGTACAATGTCTCTATTGGAGAACACTTCTCGCTTGATCCCAAATCTTTGAGTCTTTGAATCCTTCTAGGCAATTGAGGTTGTTTGCCAACTATTCTAGGAGTCTCCTCTTGAGGCTCTCTAGTTTGAGTAGCTTCTAACTTTTTGTCATCACATGAAATATTCTCAAAGAACTCAATTTCTCTTGATTCAATTATTACATTAGACTCCAAGTCTAATAATCTATAAAAATCAAAGACCGTAAAAAAGTAAAAAAAAAAAATTATTAATGAAAAAACTAAAAAATAATATATCATATCCTAAAAAAATCAAAGTATATATTTTTTAAAAAATAAAATATATATCGAATAACATAAAAGATATATTAAATTTGACATATATAAAATAAAATAATATATATTATAACTATATATAATATGTTTGGAAAAAAAACTATATATAATATGACACGAACATAGAAAAAACGTAAAGTGGAAAATAAAGAATTTGTTGTACTAAAAGCTCATTACAGAAAGCTCAATAAGGATGGGTAATCTTGTTAATTTATTATATTAAAAATAATGACAGGCCATTTTGCTTCAATTTAAAAAACACGGACATTTTGTTATTTCAAAAGAGAATTTGGGCCATTCTCCTCCAAACCCCATTTAATTTAAGTTTAAGACTTCAAGTGTAATTTTTATTAATTAAAGAAACATATATCTATTTAATATAATTATTATAAAATTATAAATTAGGCAACTATAATTTTTCAAAAAAAATGAATAGTTTATAGTGCCTCACAATATTAGTGGTATGTGTCACTATTTTTTTTAATACGAATGTAAAATATATTTTTTAAACCATCATTTTGACATAATAAATTATTAGAAAATGATCAAAAACTAATAAAATATCTCCTATAATTACAATTTATAAATGTTGTCCGTGTTTTCACCTCCCGACACGTGGCAGTTAGGAGTAATTAGCAACAAGCCATTAAGTTCTCAGAGGGCGAGTTCCTTCGAGAAGTTCGGTGAGGCCACGTCTCGGGCCGTGTCCTCAGGGCGATGATGTCTCCAGGTGAGGCCACGTCCCGAGCTAGTCTCCCAGTCATGGATGTCTTCAGGTGAGGCCACACCCAGAGTCATGTCTTCAGGCTGAGGATGTCTCTAGGTAAGGTCACGACCCCAGATGCCGTGTTCATTCGACATTCCCCAAGTCCAGAACTCAAGTCTTCGGAACCTAATTTGGTGTCAGGTATCAATCACTGCGGGTGTGGACCTCGAGAGGATCATCTGACAAATTTTAGTGAGCCTCGATTAGTGGTGTTGAATTCGTACACTCGAAAATCAGAATTTCCTACAACACCGCCTAACAAGGGCAAACGTGCACCGCAACCTGATAGCCTCAGGTATGTTCACCATAAAGTTGGTGCGTGACTTTCTACAATGGGCCCCATAGAATTCGCGTGGGCCATAGTCTTTATTTTAGCACAACCCATTTTGTATTAACTTAACATTAATCTCCCAAGGGGGGAAGATGATATTAATGACATGTGATTAACATTAATGACCCCGTCCTCTATAAATAGGGCTGGGGTATCTCCTTGTAAAAAGTTCAGTTTTTTAGAGAGAGAAACTATGTACTCAGTGTAATATATACGCTGCCTGAGAATCACCATTGAAGCTGGCTACTACAAGCTTCAAGCTCACTAAATAATAGAGACTCGTGGATTAAGGTTCTTTTATAACCTGAACAACGTAAGACCTTGTGTCTTTCCTTGTTT
Source organism: Humulus lupulus (assembly GCF_963169125.1). Classification (NCBI taxonomy): domain Eukaryota; kingdom Viridiplantae; phylum Streptophyta; class Magnoliopsida; order Rosales; family Cannabaceae; genus Humulus; species Humulus lupulus. Next base: position 30,922,928 of record NC_084796.1, on the reverse strand, counting down.
GTCTTTTAGTCTCTTAGATTAAGTTGGCAGCGAAAAAGACAGTCAATGTAATGCCCCAAATTTCCTAATAAGGTTTAGGACCTTGATTAGGAGGTCGGGAGGGCCATAATTGATTTATTATGTTATTAAATGATTATATGCATGTTAAGGTGCATTGCATGTGAACCCATTTCTGATTAATTGGGTGATTTTCATATTTTGGCCATTTTGGGCATATTTGGCATATATGTGGCATGTCTGTGGTGCTTCATTATTATTTGGTTATGCTAGGGTTACCCAACACAAGACGATCCTAGGAGGTAAGCTAGTGGGAAAGTCACAACGGGAGTTATACTTGACTCAGAGTGAGTCAAGGGGTATTTAGCACATTACCAAGATATTGGGTAATGGAAATAAATATTGGATGATAAATTGGGAGTTAGTAAGATCAGGAGGAAATTCTGGAAGTTTTGACTATTTTACCCCCAAGGGCGTTTTCGGGACCCCGAGCGTTAGGATTTGTTTGAGGCTACTTAAGCTTGAAGTAACCTATCAGAATCATAAAAAAACATTCAAAACGTTCTCTGTTCCTAAAAGTTCCATTTCGACTCTCGATCGCATTTTCGAAGAAAACTTGTGTTCTAGAACTCAAATTCAAGCGAGGATTGAGGCACAGCGATTCTAGGGAAGATTAGAAGCTTATTAGCTGGAGGATTTAGCAAGAAACAACATAATCGGAGGTAATTCAAGTTTTAAATTCTAAGTTTTTAAAGTTTTTAAGCTTGGATTGGATTTTGTGTTTTGATGAGTTTTTGGATGAATTAAAGCTTGGGTTATATTGATTTTGGGAGATTAGGATGTTTGGGAACTTTAATTTTGAGATTTGGATAGGTTGCGGTCAGATTTGGAGCTTTGATGCTTGAAGAACTTGAAGAACACGAAGTTGGGAACCCAGAATTCTGGGTTGGGCGCTGTAGCGCTAGGGTAGTAGCGCTACAGTGCTAGGTGGTCTGAGTTTGGGGGATTTTTGGTCTGTTTGTAGCACTGTAGCGCCCAAAGGTAGCTCTGTAGCGCTACACAGCCTTCTGAATGTGGTTTATTTTGTACTTTTTGGGGTTTTGATCCAAGGGTTCGGGGGATGATTCCACCACCTTGTTTGGTGGGATTAGAATCCCCGAGAGCGTGGGATTGGTCCCGGGATTGGGTTTTAGAACTTGAACTCATTGAATCACCGTTTATGGTTGTGACTAGGTTATCACTAGAGGCTTGGAATCAGGATCGTGCTTGTGGTTCATTTATTGGTAACCCATTCTTGGACCAGAGGTAAGAAAACTGCACCCATTATGTGATGCATGTGATGAACGAGAAACATGTGGTTAGGGCATGCCATGAATGTTGAATATAAGATTGATTAGAGCTTGAGTCTCTGTGTTTGTGCATAATCTTAATTATGCTAGCAATTATTAAGTAAGCATGTTGAATGCCCTACATTTGGATATTTGACATATGATATATGCCTGGTAGCATTGCTTACTTGTGTGTGGCACTGACTTACTAGTCAGAATTGGCAATGGTATCAGAACTGACTGTAAAGCTGTGACTTACTAGTCAAGTTCGACAGTAGTACTGAGTACTAGTCGTGCATTATTGACCTATGAGTCAGGAGCGGCATAAGTGCCATGAACGCAGAGCCGAAAAGATTAGATCTAATCGACATCTACATTGAATGACTCAACATGACCATTAATTCCGGACCAACCCAAAGTTCGATGAAAACTAAAAGCACTTGCCTAGTTCCATGACTAGTCACTCAGAGCCAGGGCCAGAAGGTCCAGGTGACTGTATCGTCACATGGCTAAGGGTACGGAACCCACACTAGTGACTCCATGGTCACTCATTTGGTTCATGCTAGTGACTTGCTTATCAGTCACTCATCTAAGGGTGCAGATCCCATGCTAGTGAATTGCTCATCAGTCACTCATCTAAGGGTGCAGATCCCATGTTAGTGACTTACTCCTCAGTCACTCATTTGATTAGGGTTATAAGCCCCAGCAGGGTTATTGAAACCTCCAATGTTAATCACTCATCTGTTTAGGATTGACTTATAGTCATCTTTACAGGAGGGCATGGCCCACAACCATCATTATTTCATGAGCATATTGAGTTTTCTTGCTGGGCTTCGGCTCACGGGTGCTATGTGGTGCAGGTAAAGGCAAAAGAAAGCTGGACCATCCTTGAGTTGGAGAGCTTAGGTGACGATGTGTACATATGTGGCTGCTCGACCGCCACGACCGAGGGTTTAAAGAGGAACTAGGGTTAAAACCCTATTTTGCCGCTTAGGTCAGCTTGTTGTAAATATTTTGTTGTAATTAACCTTTAAATTATATTTTTGGGATCCCAATGTATATGTTAAACGTTTTAGTGAAACGTTGTATCTTAACCAAAAAATTTAATCCTAAACCGTTAATCATACTTAGTTACACGCTTATGGCCAAATGACTCGATTATCGAGTTTAGCACTGTTTAAAATGCACACCGTAACGGTCCCTGGAGATTAGGGCGTTACAACTTGGTATCAGAGCGAGCCAAGGTTAAGGGTTCCTGAAGGCAAGCTGGGCTTGTACACTCGTCACTGAAGATCGCTTCACTAAGGGAATGGTAACTATTTATGTAGTTATGTGCTTAACTACTTAAATAGATTGTAAATGCTTTACCTGCACATTGTATTAGGGAGCATGAGATTTTGTTAGAGCCAGTCTCTTGACTATATCATTACCTGCTCCATGAATATATATAATTGTGATATTTGCATGCTGGAGTTGGTGGCATGGTAGGTATGTTGGAAGAGCAAGGATTATGATTGATGTATGAATGCCATGTGCATGTTTTTAGCACTGTAGTGGTTTGTGAATGTAGTGTGGTAAGACTGTTCCCGTGGGAAAAACTCTTGATATGATCATCATGTTTAATGGGTCAAGTTGTTGACTGCAAATTCGACCAGCAGGTATGTATCCAAAGCAGATAATGAGGCCTGATGGTGGTTATACAAAGGCTGGGAGTTTCAGCCAGGGGTTGAGTTCTTCATCTGCCCCTCAAAATTTCCAGCAAATGTTTACAGATGTGCAATTAAGATTGCAGAGGCAAGAGGAAGAGACCAGAGGTTTTAAGCAACATCAAAATCTGTCGGGGAGCACCTCTTCCTTTGTTATGCCAGGAGTGGCACCAGTTTTGGCTCAGCCTAGGGTTGAGAATAGATGGGAATTTCTCCGTGGAAGATTCCATGAGTATTACCCTCCAGTCTTTGAGGGTGGCCTAGATCCATTCAGAGCTGAGCAATGGATGGGCATGATCAGTTCCATTCTCGATAGTATGGGGTTGGTAGGTCACGATAGGGTGATCTATGCGACATATGTATTGCGGGATGATGGTCGCACGTGGTGGGAAGTAGTATCCTAGAACCGAGACACAGCGTTGATGGATTGGAAATAATTTAGACAACTGTTCAATGAAAGGTATTATTGTGATGCAGCCCAGACTGCAAAGATAAATGAGTTTCTGAATCTCGTTAAGGGAAATGTATCAGTAACCGAGTATGTTAATAAATTTGATGGGTTGGCCAAGTTCGTTTTTGATATGGTACCCACAGATGTAGCTCAGAAGGAAAGGTTTATCGAAGGATTGAATCCCAGAATAGCTCAGGGCACTAGAATTGCCCCAGTGCATGAAATCTCTACCTACGCTCAGGTGGCAGGGAAGGCTCTTGCTGTTGAGGGCACATGAAATCAAATTGAGCAAGAAAGTGTTGGAGAGCATGGAACTCAAGCAGTGATGCCTCCATTTATTGGACCAAGAAAGAAGAAGGAGTGGAAAACCCGTCCAGTATGTGCTCGGTACACGAGGCGTCATCTCGGAGAATACCGAGCAAAGGCATGTTTCTTATGTGACATGGTTGGGAATTTCAAGAAGGATTGCCCAAGGCTAAGAAAGGATGAGCAAAAGGGGATGGAAAACTCGACTCCAACTTGAGTGTTCATTCCGTTGTAGTCAGAGACTGAGACTGGTTCCTCAGGGATGGCAGGTCAGCTTTCTGATTTTGATTTTTTTATTGTGCTGACTGGTTTTGGTGCCATGATGTTTCTTTGTTTGTTGCATATAGAGAGGCATAGAGATGATATGCAAATTTCATGGTTATGTTATGATGGGAATGAGATATTGTATTGGTGATTTAAGAGAGATGAGTTGGGTTATGATGAAAAGGATTCATCAGTGATTTTGATAAAGCTGGTTATGACTAGCTTCGGTATGATCTAGGATATGGATTGGTTAATCAAGTATGGGACAATGCTAAATTGCAAGGAAATGATAGTAACTCTGGAGCTTGAGAGTTGGGAAGCCTTGTAGTAGTTGGCACTGTGCATGGACTTCGTATGCTTATGACATCTGTATTGAGAGCTAGAGATCTATTGCAGGGAGATGCATAGAGCTCTTAGCTAGTGTGGTGGATACCACTTAGATTGTGTCAGTGGGATCAGGATAGACTGGATTAGTCTGTGAGTTTCTGGATGTGCTTTTAGAAAATTTGCCAGGGTTTCCTTTATATGAAGAGATAGAATGGTGATTGGATTGGTGCCAGGAATTGAATCAGATCTAGGGAACTGTTTTAAACGGCTCAGCAGAGTTGTAAGAATTAAAATACTCAGTTATTGGATAAGATGATATTCTCCAAGGTGGAACTTTGATCTGGTTAGCACCAGCTGAAGATCAGGGAGAAAGATATGCATAAGACTGTTTCTATATTAGATAAGAGCACTGGGAGTGCTGGATGATGTTATGAGAATTTGGTTAATGTCAAGTGTTTATGAACCAAATGAACAGAGTATTCAAGGATTATTTGAATTGGATTTGTGAACGTCTTGATTGACGGTATTATAGCATATTCTCTATGGAGATTTGCGAAGGTCAAGGAGCGCCTCTGTGGGCAGGAGTTTCCTTGGATGGACAGGATATTATATGTACCTTGTGAAAGATTTCTGAGTTTTTCTTACAGATCAGAATCAGTTAGTAGGTTGTTATGACACCTCAGTGACAGGGAAAAAGTGATTGTCTATGCATCATGTTGGTTAAAAGATCTTACCAGAACTAGAGTAGAGTTTCTGGTGGACCAGGTGGCCAGCTGTACCCTTGAGTTTATCATTTCAGAAAGGATCAAAGGAAAGATAATTAAGTGAACCATAGATAGGAAGATTGAGGAGAATGTGTTTAGCTGGATTAGCTAAGGGTTTTGTAGTGCCAGGTATGGGTTATTATGGTATAAAGATTGGATGTGGAATCCGATGGACAATGGGATTAATTGGAAGATTCTGGATGAATCTCATACTAGTTTCTTATTCTCTTTATCCAGGCATAATCGAAAATGTACCAGAATTTAAAAGCTTTATATTGATGGCCTGGGATGGAGAGGGACATGATGGAATACGTGACAAAGTTCTTAACTTGTTAGCAGGTCAAGGCAGAGTATCAGAAACCAGTAAGGCTATTGCAGCCTTTGAGTATTTTATATTGGAAACAAGGAAACATCGCGATGGGTTTCGCAATGGGGCTGTCCAAGATAGTGGGTCAGCATGATTTGGATTGGGTCGTTATGGACCATTATTTTAGTGAGTTCATTTCTGTCGATAAGGACGAATAATACAGCTGATCAGTTTTCAGATCTCTATGTGAAAGAGGTAGTGTGCCTTCATGGAATTTGAGGTCTATCTTATCAGATGAGGACTTAGTTTTTATCTTTAAGTCTTGAGGAAGGTTGCAGAAAGCCATGAATGTATTAGTACAGTTATTTATCCTCAGACTGATGGTAAATCAGAGAGAGAGAGTTATCCAGTTATTGGAGAAGTACCTTATGAGATGAGGTATGATAGAAAATGTTTATCACCTGTTCATTGGAATGAGATGGGTGAGCTATTATATCTGGATCCTCAGGTTGTTTAGGGGATCATTGAGATTATTAGAGGTTAGAGCTTGGATGCTCGCTTCTCAGAGTAAATGGAAAAGTTATATTGATTTGAAATGCAGGAATGTGGAGTTCCAAGTAGAAGATTGTATCTTCCTTAAAAGTATCACCATGGAAAAAGGGTGAGGAGTTAAGGGTAAGTTAAGCCCTAGATTAATATGACCGTTTGAATCCTAGATAGGATCGGTCAGGTTGCCTATGGATTGGCCATATCTTTGGCATTGTCGGTTGTATACAGTGTATTTTGTATTTCCATGTTGAGGACATGGGTTAGAAGAAACTCATGAGTCAAGTTATGATAATCTGGAGATTTAGGCTAAGTTATCCTGTAAGGAGTAGCCAATTCAGATTTTAACAGAAAGAATAAGGTTATGAGGAACAAAGTTATACCTTGGGTTAAGGTATGTTACAGAGACAGTGGGGTCGAGGGAACGACCTGGGAAACTGGAATCAGTTGTGCGAAATTCTTATTCTGGGCAGTTCAGATAAATTTCGATGACGAAATTTCTGTAAGGAGGGGATAGTTGTAATGCCCTAAATTTCCTAATAAGGTTTAGGACCTTGATTAGGAGGTCGGGAGGGCCATAATTGATTTATTATGTTATTAAATGATTATATGCATGTTTAGGTATATTAAATATGCATGTGAACCCATTTATGATTAATTGGGTGATTTTCATATTTTGGCCATTTCGGGCATATTTGGCATATATGTGGCATGTGTGTGGTGCTTCATTATTATTTGGTTACGCTAGGGTTACCCAACACACGACGATCCTAGGAGGTAAGCTAGTGGAAAAGTCACAACGGGAGTTATACTTGACTCGGAGTGAGTCAAGGGGTATTTAGCACATTACCGAGATATTGGGTAATGGAAATACATATTCGATGATAAATTAGGAGTTAGTAAGATCAGGGGGAAATTTTGGAAGTTTTGACTATTTTACCCCCAGGGGCGTTTCCGGGACCCCGAGCGTTAGGGTTTGTTTGAGGCTACTTAAGCTTGAAGTAACCTATTAGAATCATAAAAGAACGTTCAGAACGTTCTCTGTTCCTAAAAGTTCCATTTCGACACTCGATCGCATTTTCGAAGAAAACTTGTGTTCTAGGACTCGAATTCAAGCGAGGATTGAGGCACAATGATTCTAGGGAAGATTAGAAGCTTATTAGATGGAGGATTTAGCCAGAAACAACATAATCAGAGTTAATTCAAGTTTTAAATTCTAAGTTTTTAAAGTTTTTAAGCTTGGATTGGATTTTGTGTTTTGATGAGTTTTTGGATGAATTAAAGCTTGGGTTATATTGATTTTGGGAGATTAGGATGTTTGGGAACTTTAATTTTGAGATTTGGATAGGTTGCGGTCAGATTTGGAGCTTTGATGCTTGAAGAACTTGAAGAACACGAAGTTGGGAACCCAGAATTCTGGGTTGGGCGCCGTAGCGCTAGGGTAGTAGCGCTACAGTGCTAGGTGGTCTGAGTTTGGGGGATTTTTGGTCTATTTGTAGCACTGTAGCGCCCAAAGGTAGCGCTGTAGCGCTACACAGCCTTCTGAATGTGGTTTTTTTTTGTACTTTTTGGGGTTTTGATCCAAGGGTTCGGGGGATGATTCCACCACCTTGTTTGGTGGGATTACAATCCCCGAGAGCGTGGGATTGGTCCCGAGATTGGGTTTTAGAACTTGAACTCATTGAATCACCGTTTATGGTTGTGACTAGGTTATCACTAGAGGCTTGGAATCAGGATCGTGCTTGTGGCTCGTTTATTGGTAACTCGTGCTTGGAAGAGAGGTAAGAAAATTGCACCCAGTATATGATGCATGTGATGCACGAGAAACATGTGGTTAGGGCATGCCATGAATGTTGAATATGAGATTGATCAGAGCTTGAGTCTCTGTGTTTGTGCATGATCCTAATTATGCTAGCAATTGTTAAGTAAGCATGTTGAATGCCCTACATTTGGATATTTGACATATGATATATGCCTGGTAGCATTGCTTACTTGTGCGTGGCACTGACTTACTAGTCAGAATCAGCAATGGTGTCAGAACTAACTGTGAAGCTGTGACTTACTAGTCAAGTTTGACAGTAGTACTGAGTACTGGTCGTACGTTATTGACCTATGAGTCAGGAGCGGCTGATAACTCTACAAAATAGAGTTATTTTACCACTTTTTATGTGCTAATTATTGCTTAATTCTTGAGATTTTAATTGATTTATTAAGTTTTAAAATAATTTTTAATTTATTGGGTTTATTTTGATTTTATATATTTTGATGTGTTTTTATAGTTATTTTGTTATAAAATATTGTAGTTAATTATTTAAATTATTGTGTCTAGTTAGAAGTAAAAAAATGTGTGTTTTATTGAAACTAAATGTTAAATTAAATTAAATTTTAATTAATATTTTCAATGAATTAATATGATTTATTGGATAATTGAAAATATTTAATTTTGATTTAATTTATGTTTATTTTGTTAGGGATTTTGGTGTATTTGTGATCTTGAAAAGCAAGAATAATGAAAAAAAATATATGGCGTTTTAAAGGAAAAGAAAGGAGAAAAAAAATGGTATTTATCAAAAGCCCAAACCAGCCATGGCCCAGGCCCACCATTTCCTCCAGCCATTCCCTTGCTGCACCTCACGTTCAACACACCCAAGCCTCCCCACTTCTGCATTCAGCCTCCTCCCTGATGCACCCAGCCCACGCCAGTGCACACAACCAGCCACGCCAGGCCATACCTGCCCAGCCGCCTGAACACATGCACCCAGCCAGCCTACACGGTCCAAGCAGCCTCCTTGCCAATTGTCTTGAGCCCCTAAATTGTCCAAAAGCACCATTGTCCCCTTATGTCTAAAAATACCACTTTTTACCCCACTTTCTACACATTTTACCCCAAAACATTATTATTACACCCTATAATTTACCCTTATTTGCCATATTATAATTAATTAAATTAATTTAATCAATTTAATTAATTTAAATTGATTATTTTAATACCTCATTTTGGTTATAAATATGGAGTTTTGAAGACCATTTAGGGTGTCCATTTTAGAGAGGAGGTTACCATACCAAAAATTCTACACATTTCAATACCTCTCTATTCTCTTCATCTTCTTCTTCTTTTTGGTTATTTTCTATGTATTTTTAGAGGAAAAATTTGGGGGTTCATCCTCCAAATTTTCCTATTTATGTTTGTAATTTTTAGTTTGTATTTACTATTCTATTTATGAGTTTCTAATCTTTTTAAGATTATTAAGGTGATGATGAAACAATATGTAACTAGATAGTATTTATTTTGTATGTTGATTTCCCATTTTGTGCAACAAAGTTTATGGAATTTTCTTCTTCAAATATCTTCTTTCATCTTAAATATCATGTATTTTGGATTGTTAGCACATATTTACACTTTGTTCTTCATTAGTGCAAAAACATAATATTCTTTGTGTAAGATGTGTCATTAAATTGTACACATTCATGCTTAGAACAAAAATATTATGTTTTGCCTTATAAATAATGTTCATTGATTTATTTTTTATTTCATTAGATTGATTTACACTAAATGCTTTGAAATTATAACTTTGAAAAGTGAAGAAAAATCTTATCTTTTTGGAAGAAATTTATGCTTAAAATTATAAATCTATTTAGAAAATGATAGTTTGATTTATCTTAACTATCACTAAAACTTGGGAATCAATGTACTTATAAATATTATTGAACTTATATTATGTGAATTCTAATCCTTAATAATCTTATTTTACCATCTTGTTTATAATTATTAATTTAGTAATATATATTGTCTTTAATTTCTATATTATTGTCTTTTATTTTTATTTTCATTATTAAAAAATCTCTTCAATCTTTGGAACTAGGTTAGAATTTATTAATTTTGGTTTAAAATAGTTTTATTTTCAATTTTAGACAACTCCTTTGGGTTCGATCTCGTGCTTACACGAACAATATTCTATAAATACGATTTGTGCGCTTGCGAGTATAAATTTTCAAAAACATACCCGTTTTGGGTTCATCAAGTTTTTGGCGTCGTTGCCGGGGATCGAACTCGGGTCACCCGCATGACAGGCGGGAATACTTACCACTATAATATAAGTGCCATGAACGCAGAGCCGAAAATATTAGATCTAATCGACATCTACATTGAATGACTCAACATAATCATTAATGTCGGACCGACCCAAAGTTCGATGAAAACTAAAAGCACTTGCCTAGTTCCATGACTAGTCACTTAGAGCCAGCCGGAAGGTCCAAGTGACCGTATCGTCACATGGCTAAGGGTACGGAACCCACACTAGTGACTCCATGGTCACTCATTTGGTTCATGCTAGAGACTTGCTCATCAGTCACTCATCTAAGGGTGCAGATCCCATGCTAGTGAATTGCTCATCAGTCACTCATCTAAGGGTGCAGATCCCATGTTAGTGACTTACTCCTCAGTCATTCATTTGATTAAGGTTATAAGCCCCAGCAGGGTTATCGAAACCTCCAATGTTAATCACTCATCTGTTTAGGATTGACTTATAGTCATCCTTACAGGAGGGCATGGCCCACAACCATCATTATCTGAACGTGTTTGCATGCGTGATTAAGGATATTATTGATAGGCATGCACATTATGATTTGATGACATGTTATTACTGTTCATGAGCATATTGAGTTTTCTTGCTGGGCTTCGGCTCACGGATGCTATGTGGTGTAGGTAAAGGCAAAGGAAATTTGTACCATCCTTGAGTTGGAGAGCTTAGGTGACGATGTGTACATATGCGGCTGCTCGACCGCCAAGGGCGAGGGTTTAAAGAGGAACTAGGGTCAAAACCTTATTTTGCCGCTTAGGTCTGCTAGTTGTAAATATTTTGTTGTAATTAACCTTTAAATTATATTTTTGGGATCCCAATGTATATGATAAACGTTTTAGTGAAACGTTGTTTCTTAACCAAAAAATTTAACCCTAAACCGCTAATCATACTTAGTTACACACTTATGGCCAAATGACTCGATTAGCGAGTTTAGCACTGTTCAAAATGCACACCGTAACGGCCCCTGGAGATTAGGGTGTTACAGTCAACATTTTGGTGATTCATTAAGAGCTTAGAAAAGAATCATGGTGACCACTTGAAGGAATGAACCAGACGATACTGCCCCTCATGTCGCAGCAAAGGGGGGAGGAACCAGTCACATGCTGTCGCAAGACCACCCTGACGCGGTGGAGGACTATGACAAAAATGTTGAGTACAATGGGATGGATGACAGCCTGGATCATGGGGGGCGACAATGAATACTATGAGGAGAAATATCTTCATCCCATGGATGCGGATGAGACACCAGAAGTGGTGGCCCTCCGTGACCAGGCGACCACTCAACAAAAGAAGATCGACGCCTAAGAGGGTAACTTCGCCGCCCTCCAAGAGATGGTTAATGCCATGAGGGCTACTATGGTGGCCCAAGAGCTACGAGTTGACCCCCATGGTGAAGTACCGTCTGGGCAGCCAGTTGGTGTGCCCCTTGTGTCCCCAGCTGAAATGCCACCTGTCGCACCGACCGGTGTGCCTCCCGTGCACCCAGCTGGAGATGGAACCCCACCTGTGCTACAAGATCGTGGCAAAGGTAAGGTTGATGATAACCTTGCTCCCAAATCAAAGAAGGCTCTCCAGAACCCCAAAGATAACCAAGTCTTGAGGCAACCTAGCATAGGTGAAGGCCCAAGAGCCAGAGGACCCAGCCAGGCTGCCAGCGCCTGTGGAGACCAGGGCGTTTCGCCTAGGTGCGCAAATATGGATTGCACGAGGCCAGGAGGTGGTGTCCCATAGGCACCCTGCCATCACTACAGGAACAATGGCCGAGGGGGTAGCATGCAAAATTTCCTTGTTGGCAGAGAGCGCGACCTCAACATCTTGGTTAACAATGGGAATGTTGAGTCCGACGGGGAAACAGAGGTGGCTCATCCCAAGGACAGTGGTGAGTTCCGAGGTAAGGCTGACCTGCGAGACAACCTTAATGCTCATTAGGGCAATAAGACCCACGGGCGCAAACCCACAAAAAAGGTCCATCAGACCTCATGGACAATCTCAAAGCCCAAAGGAGAGATAACCTGACACAAAGCAGCCAAACAAGACCGCGACCCGCTTCACGCGGAGTTAGAGAGCCTGGAAAAGATCATGCTCAGAATGGCCCGACGACAAGGTCACGACTCTGTCTCGGATGATGAAGATGGGGTGCCATGCTCTCCTCACTTTGTGGAAGTCCATTTTCCATAGGGCTTCAAGATGTCGGCCATCCCGTCTTATGATGGCGGCTCAGACCACACTAACCACCTCTCAATGTTCAACAGGATGATTTCGGTGCATTGTGTCTCCGAGGATGCCAAGTGTCATGTGTTCCCAATAACTTTAATAGGACCAGTAAACGAGTGGTTCAAGAAACACAGCTCGGGATCCATTCAGTCATGGCACCAACTGTCGTCTTTCTTCCGAAGACAGTTTATAGCAGCTCAGAAGGTCAGCTTCAAGGTCAATGTTTTGGCCAATATAAAGCAAGGACCCTTCGAGACCCACAAGGCATATATCAAACGCTTCAAAGAGAAAGCTACAAGGACCAAGAAGGTCGACGATGGCCAACAAATGATGGCATTGCAGGCTGGCATCTGCGCGGGGTCCCCGTTGTGAGATGACCTTCAGCGGAGAGGATGCCGACGGCTTAACGACTTCATCCGTCGAGCACAAGAATATATCAGCTGGAAGGATGCCTAGATCAGAGCATTTAGGGGGCCCGTCGCCTTTCCCGCTCCGACAGTGCTTGGCCCCGTCACATTGCGGATCCAGTATCCACCTTACACTCCTGTCCAACTGAGTTTGTGGGGAGTCCAATCCAGCCTGAGTGTCCCGCCGACTGGCTTTAGTGTCGTGCCGACCGCTGGTTTCAGTGCGACTCTGATGGGATATGGAGCGGGGCCCACTGGGTACAGTGCTTTTCAGCCTGCATTTAGTGCTAAAGTTGTCCCTCCATCCAGTCTTCCGCACCCAGTCGGACCCCCAACAACAGTGGATGCAGGGGCGAGGGCAAAGGCAGATAGCCCAAGGGAAATGGGATCATCCAGGCTGAACAGGGAGCTACCCCATGCGAGAAGTATGTCTCGTAGTACTCCTAGTACACTGACTTAATGGACTCCCAGGAGAACATATTTGTGGCCATGGAGCAACATGTCCATTACCGAAAGCCACAACCCATCTGGAGGGACAGGGGGAGGTGAGATCCTGGAAAGTTTTGTCGTTTTCATAACGATATAGGGCACCACACCAATGAGCTGCCAGTTCAAGGATGAGATTGAGAACCTCATCAAGTTGGGGAACCTCCACCAATACGCTTGTAGTGGGCCTTGCCCAGCTTCGGCCCCAGCAGCAGAAATACCTGCACAACCCACTGCTCCTATATCTTTGATCCCGATGCCCATAGCTCCGCCGTAGCTGATAGTAAGCAGGCCCCCTCCGGTGAACGGCAGAGTGGGCACTATTTCGGGAGGACCCCACTTAGGGGGAACTTCTAAAGGCTCGCAGAACAAGTATGCACGGGCCTTAAACCATAATGATGAGGTGTTGGCCTTAACTCAAGTGCTAGTCTAGATGCCGCTGATGGCTGACCAAGTCATCACATTCTTCGAGGAAGATGCTCGAAGAGTTCATTTCCCGAACCACGATCTTTTAGAGATTGAGAGACATGTGTTCAACAAGATGGTGGCTAGGATCCTGGTGGATAATGGGAGTTCAATGAACCTCCTGTTTAAGTCCGCTTTCAAGAAGATCGAACTGACCACAAGTGACCTGTCCCCATGCACCTCGACTCTTTACGAATTCTCGGTAAAGGGTCTCATACCAATGGGCCAAATCAAGTTACACGTGACACTAGGGGAAGAGCCTCGCCAGACCTTCAAGTATTGTATGTTCGTGGTGGTTGACTATCCCTCTGCGTAAAACACCATTTTAGGGCGTCCGACCTTGGTGGAGTTCGGTGCTCTCACCTCAAGTTGACATCTATGCTTGAAATTTCCCACAGAGTCAGGAATTGGTATGTTCCAAGGAGACTTGAAGGAGACAAGGCAATACTATAAATTCTCCCTCTGGCAACCAGTGACGAGGGACCGCGAGCAGTCTCTTCCCGAGAATGCGAAAGTACTAGTAGTGCTGGCTGAAGAGGCAGATGAGCTAGACCCGTAGGTTTAAGAAGAGAGGGCGGTTGAGCCGATGGAGGAAGTCGAGGAGTTGGCTCTCGACATGACCACTCCTGATAGGAGAACCAAGATTGGGAAAAATCTTGAGGAGATTGTCTGAAACTCGCTCCTAGCCTTCCTCCAGGAAATCCAGGATGTCTTCGCCTAGTCTTACTCTGACATGACAGGCATTCACCCAAATATCATTTTCCATGCCTTGAATGTCAATCCAAACATCACTCCAATTCAACAGAAGTATAGGATGTTTGACCAGACTAGAGCGAAAGCCCTAAAGGCAGAGGTGGACAAACTGCTTGCGAACGGTTTCATCTGAAGCACATAGTTCCCAAGTGGGTATCCAATCTGGTCCTCGTACCTAAGCCAAACGAAACCTAGAGGACCTGCATAGACTTCTCCAACCTGTGTAATGAATGTCCTGAGGAGTGCTGTCCACATCTGAAGATCGATCAGATGGTCGATGTCACCTCCAGGTATGAGCTTTTGTCCTTCATGGATGCGTACTCAGCGTATAACCAGATTTCCATGCATGTCGCGGACCAAGAACACACCAGCTTCCAAACAGACAAGAGAGTTTACTGCTATAAGGTGATTTCCTTCAGACTAAAGAATGTTGGGGCCACCTACCAAAGGCTCGTGAACTGAATGTTCAAAGAGCAGTTGGGATGGAATATGGAGGTGTATGTGGACGACATGCTGGTGAAGTCCCGAATGACCCCCGACCACATGAGGGACCTCGCGAAGGGGTTCTTGGTGCTTCGCAAGTTTGGAATGAAGCTAAATCCCCAAAAGTGCACTTTTGGCGTTGCCTCCGGAAAATTCTTGGGCTTCATCGTCAGTGCTCGGGGAATAGAGGCTGTAATGACCCAAATTTCCTAATAAGGCTAAGGGCCTTAATTAGGAGGCCGGAAGGGCCATAATTGATTTATTATGCCATTAAATGATTATATGAATGTTTATGTGAATTATATTATTATATGATGATAAATGCATGCATATGGGTCCACTTCTCATTATACGGGCATTTTGGTAATTTGGCTCGTTGAGGGCATATTTGTATATTTGTATGCATGTTGGTGATTTATGGATAACACCACATTATATGTGGATTTGTTTGAGCTTTTCGGCATGAGACGATCTCAGAATGCAAGTTAGCGGTTTGGTCATAACGGGGTTAATTTCGGGGCTCGAGGTGAGTCTCGGGGTAATTTGAGGATTAGTACATTACCGGGAATTGAAAGGGTAATGGGATATGGTTTATTATTATTTGAGAATATTTAGAATAATGATAATTGGAGGACGTTAATTATGATTAGCGGGATTAGATGGGAAATGACTATTTTGCTCTTGGGGGCTGTTAAGAAAAGATGATAGGCTTAGGGGCATTTTGGTCATTTGACCAAGGGTTATATTTAAATTGGAAGGCTGTAGAGAATAAGGCAGCAAAATAGAGTTCTTCCTCCTCTTCACCCGATCATCTCTTTTCTCTTCCTTCCCTTTGAATTTTTGAAGCTCAAATTGAGGGTTCAAGCTAGGAGATTAAGGCTTGCGGTTCTAGGATTTTGCTCAGCCATTGATGGGGATGCAAACCTGAGTTTAAGGTGAGAATTCAGCCATGATTTTTACTGGTTTTTCTCTGTTTTGAAGTTAGATTTTGAGCTTAAAGTTTTGATTATAGAAGTGGTTGTTTGAGGTGATTTTAATTGGTTTGAAGCTTACGTTTTGTGGTTAAACTAGTGGATATGATGTGTGGATGTTTGGTTTTGATTTTGGGTTGGTTTAATGGAGTTTTGGTGAAGGTTTTTGGCTGGTTTTAATGGAGGAAATGTCAAGGGAACCTGGGTTCATGGGGTCTCACGACTCAAGAGGCCAACTCGCGACTTGGATCCAAGTTAGAGGCTCCCTGGGCTCAGTGGGGGAGGCGTGCCGCGACCCAGCATGGGTCAAGTCGCGGCCCGCCCCTAGTTCTTCTTGGTGGTGCTGTCTGTTTGAGGGCAAGTCGCGACCCACTATTCCAGGTCGCAACCCACCCTTCCTATTTGAACTAAGAAGGGTTTTTCAAGGGTTTTAGGCTCGGGGTTTCAATTCTTTCAGCTTGGGATCGAATTTACTAACTGTGTTAGTAAGATTCGAGGCCTAGGAGCGAGGTTTAGACCATAAACATTTTATGAATTATTTTACTGATGGAATCCCATATTTGGTTATGACCAGGTGTCTACTAAGGAACTCAAAGGACTGATCGTTCTCAAATGTCGTTCTTTTATTATTTCTCGCTCGAACCAGAGGTAGGAAAACTGCACCCCATATGTGACATGCATGGTTATTAATGAGGCATGTTGAGTGATATATATGTGGGCATTGATTACACATCAAATGCTTAGCAAATCTTGCTTACTTGTGAATGGCACTGACTCATTAGTCAGAATCGGCAATGGTGTCAGTATTAACTGTGAAGTTGTGACTCATTAGTCAAGTTCGGCAGTAGTACTGAGCATTGGTCGTATGGTATTGACTCGTGAGTCAAGAACGGTATTATCGTGCTTAACGCAAGCTGAAAAGATTAGATATAATCGACATAAGCATTGAATGATTCATCATGAACATTAATGCTTGACCGACCTCAAGTTTGATGAAAATTAAAAACGCTTGTCTAGTCAAATGGCTAGTTACTTAGAGTCAGGGCCAGAAGGCCCAGGTGGCTGCATCGTCACGTGGCTAAGGGTGCGGAGCCTAAGTTAGTGACTCACTCATCAATCACTCATCTGGTTTAAGTTAATGACTTACTCATCAGTCATTCTTCTGATTCAAGTTAGTGACTTACTCATCAGTCACTCATCTGATTCAAGCTAGTGACTCACTCATCAGTCACTCATCTAATTCAAGCTACTTACTCACTCATCTGGTGTAAGTTAGTGACTTACTCATCACTCACTCATTTGATTAGGGCTATAAGCCCCAGCATGATTATCAAAATCTTAAAGTGTTAATTACTCATTTGTTTAGGATTGACTTGATAGTCATCCATACAGGAGGGCAGGGCCCACAATCATCATTATTTGGACTTATTTGCATGCATGAATAGGGCTATTATTACTAGGCATGCCTATTATGATTTAGTAACATGTTATTATTGTTCATGAGCATATTGAGTTTTCTTGCTGAGCTTCGGCTCACGGGTGCTATGTGGTGTAGGTAAAGGCAAAAGAAAGCTAGACCATCCTTGAGTTGGAGAGCTTAGGTGACGATGTGTACATATGCAGCTGCTCGACCGCCACGACCGAGGTTTTAAAGAGGAACTAGGGTTAAACCCTATTTTGCTGCTTAGACGGCTGGTTGTAAATCTTTTATTGTAATTAACTTTTAAATTATATTTTTGGGATTCCAGTGTATACAGTCAAAGTTTTAGTGAAACGTTGTGTCTTAACCAAAAAATTTAATCCTAAACCGTTAATCATACTTAGTTACACGATTATGGCCAAATGACTCGATTAGCGAGTTTAGCACTATTTAAAATGCACACCGTAATGGTCCCTGGGTAGTAAGGCGTTACTGAGGCAAACCCCAAAAAGATTAAAGCCCTAATCGTCATGCCATCTCTCTGAAGGCATAAGGATGTCTAGAGTCTCACCGGGAGGATTGCTACTTTGAGTCATTTTGTTTCGAAAGAAACGGATAATTGCATCTCGTTCTTCAACATCCTTCGAGGAGGACAGAGGTTTGAATGGACAGAGGAACGTGGGCAAGTGTTCCAGCAACTGAAGGCTCATATGGCAAACCATCCTGTCCTATCTAAGCATGTGGACAAGGAACCCCTCTTACTCTACATGGTAGTCTCTAAGAATGCCATCAGCACCGCCTTAGTCCGCAAAGAGGGTCGTGTCCAGCACTCCGTGTACTATGTGAGAAAATGGCTCCTCGGAGCGGAGACCAGGTACCTGCTCATGGAGAAATTAACCTTTTTCCTAATGGTAACTTCTTAGAAGCTAAGGCTCTACTTCTAGGCGCATCCCATCAAAGTCCTCATGAACCACCCATTGCGGCAATTCCTCCAAAAACTGGAGTCATCCGAGAGACTCCTGAAGTGGGATGTCGAGCTTAGTCAGTTTGACATTGCTTATCTCCCGAGGATGACTATAAAGAAACAGGCACTGGCAAATTTCGTTGCCAAGTGCACGGAAAGCCATGAAGGACCTGTGGGCACCTCGATAGATGGGCCCATGTGGAAGTTGTATGTCGATGGTTCGTTGAATGAAAATGGGGTCGAGGCAGGTCTCATTTTAGTATCCCTCGAAGGGCACAGGGTCCACAACGCTCTAAGATTTAGGTTCGACGCCTCCAACAATGAAGCAAAATATGAGGCGCTGATTACTGGGCTTCGAGTTGTGCTTGAGCTTAAAGCTGAGGGCCTTGAGATTTTCAGTGACTTACAACTGGTGGTTAATCAGGTACTCGGGGAGTACCAGGCCAGGGGGACGAAAATGGTCGCTTACCTAGTGAAGACCCAAGAGATGCTGCATGGTTTTAGAAAGTTGACAATTCGAAAAGTGCCATGGGAACAGAACTCGAACGATGACGCCTTGGCTAAGCTCGCAATCACCAAGGATGCTGAACTGATCAATGTAGTGCCCATCAACCACTTGTCCTCCCCAAGCATTTCAGCTCCCGAGGAGGTGGAGGCCATCCATCCCCAGGATGGTTTGATGGATCCAATAGTGAAATATCTCACCTCGGGAGAAGAAATTAGTTCGATAGCTACTTTACCAAGCGCCTTGGTATATTATCATGGACGACAAGTTATATAGGCAAGGATATTCGTTTCCACTATAACAGTGCATGTCCAAGCAAGAAGCCAACATGATACTTCGGGAAGTGCATGAGGGCTTTTGCGGGGACCATGCTAGGGGGTAGAGCCTCGCCAAGAAAATCTTGAGGCATGGATACTTTTGGCCCACCATGAATGGAGATGCGATGGACTATGTCAAGAAATGTGACAAGTTCCAACATTTTTCCAACATACCTCGAGCTCCTCCGAATGAGTTCACTTAGATGATGAGTCCTTTTCCCTTCGCGATCTAGGGCATTGACCTGAAGTATGTGATAGTGGCGATCGACTACTTCATGAAGTGGGTCGAGGCTGAGTCACTCGCTACTATCACTTCCAAGAAGGCTTAGGATTTCGTCATCAAGACTATTGTTTGCCGCTATGCGCTCCCAAGGAAGATAGTCTCTGAAAATGGTTTGCAATTCGACAGCGAGGTGTTCACAGATTTCTGTCAGTGACACGGAGTCATGAAAAGCTTTTCTTCCGTCACCCACCCGCAGGTAAACAGACAGGTGGGAGTAGTCAACAAGACGCTCAAAGCCACCGTAAAGAAACGGCTTGAGTTGACGAAAGACGCCTGGCGCGAGGAGCTGCATTGGGCATTGTGGAGCTACCGCACCACTTCCAGGACCTCCACTGGCCACTCGCCATTCTCAATGGCCTATGGGTATGAAGACATGCTCCTAGTTGAAGCAGCGATCTCCACACATTGATGGGACACATATGACCTGGCCACATACCATGCTTTACTCCGAAAATCCCTGGACCTCGTGGAGGAGCTCTGTGAAGCTTCTCAGCTTCCAGTGGTGTCCTACTAGTAGAAGATGGCCAGGTATTTCAACTCTAAGGTGAAGGATACAAAGTTTGGGGTCGGAGATCTGGTGTTGCGAAGAGTCTTCTTAGCCACCGAGACCTCAGTGCAGGAGTTCTGGGACCTAACTGGGAGGGCCCATACCAAGTCAAGAGCGTTGTATGTCTGAGGACATACAAATTGTCCCGACTAAATGGGGAATTAATACCCCATGCCTGGAATGTCGAGCATCTTTGCCGGTATTACTAGTAGTATGGGCAGTGACCTTTGTTAATTTTTGTAATCTCCCTTGTAGTCTCCAAGCACATTTAATGGAAATCGTGTATATTTAAAACACGGTAAAAAAGAATTTGTTTGTATGCTTATATTTGTTGGTTTCCTTCATTTTATTAATGCTAAGTATAGAGCATCGCTCGCAGGCCCGGACAAGTGAACACAAACTAGTCTCCGATCATTTAGGGGGCATGGAGTTAAGGCAGCATCACGCCTTGTGGGGAACGACCTAGGAAACTAAGCTTGTCAAAAGCGGAGTAAACCTAGTGTCACTACCCTGAGAATAGAAAAGCATAGGAAACTAGTTGAATCTGGTCTAAGAGACTAAGCTTGTTCCAAGTGAAGTAGGGCTTAGCATCTAGAGACTAGACAAAGAACCTTAGTAGCGCAAGAACAGACCTATGTCACCTCGCATGGACATCGCGCCCGAGGAGCTTTGATCAAGTCCTTTAATCTTGAGATGCGAACGGAAGACTGAGTACTCTGTACTTGGTCCTAGGGTAGACTTGGGATGCCTCCCGTGGACATTGCGCCCGAGGAGTTATGCCCAAGTCCTCTGTATGCCTCGAACATATAGTGTCGGGAAGTCCATGACATAGGGATCTTGGCTAGTCGACGAGTGAAACACCTCTAGTGTCATGGGATCCCATAGCTAAATGGCCTAACAGAAGCGCAGTGTTGAAAAGATCCCAGTAGCACGAGATTGGATTTAGCATATTCTCCCGAGGATGGTGCGTACCTGAGGAGTATTAAACAAGTTCCAATCCTCGAGATGTGAACGGAAGCCCGAGTCGTCGGTACTCTGGCACTAGCATAAGTCGCCTTAAGACTTGAGCAGAGTGCTCTGCGGGATATTGACCCTAAGAGTAAAATAAAGCCTAAGTAGCACGAGTATGGATTGATGTTACCTCTTGAGGACACTGCACCCAAGGAGCAGTGACTCAGTCCTCTGATCTTGAGATGCGAACGGAGGCCTGAGTCATTGGAACTTAGGGCCAGACCTCGAGCGCTTAAACTTGAGTGTCATGATATACCTAGTCCATGGGTGGGGAATTCAACCTCCTAGGCTTGGGATGATGAGTTCACGACTTCCACGTGATTAGGTCTCGAGCTGTGTACTCGGGGGGAAAATCAAGAATCCTGAGTTGGCTCACCGGTGGCCACGTTCCCAGGGGCAGATAGCTTAGTGTGGATGACCCCCTAAAACCCCGAGTCATCAGGACTCAGGGACACAAGACGATATTAAAGTTACTTTCAAGGACATTGAGCCTAGAAGGCAACACTAAATGTCTTAAGCGTCAAGCACTAAGACAGTACCATACAATACAATTCCTCCTAAAGCTCGAGTCGTTGGAACTCGAAGGTGTAGGATAGTCGAGTGCCTTCTCTTGACACCACGTCAAAGTTACTCTTATGACCTTGAACCTAAGATGAAACATTAGATGCACAATCGTCTAACACTGGTAGGAAAATCCTCAAGCTCTAAGTACCACAGGCAGGCCCCGTCCTCAGTCGTTGGAACTCGGGGACGTAGGGCAGCGTCAAGTGAGCACTTGACCTAGCGTTAAAGTTACTCTCGAGTAATGCGAGCCTAAAAAGCAACACTAAATGCATAAAAATTGCCTAAGTACTGAGAGAAGTCGATAAAGACTCGAGCCCGAGACCTCAGTCAACATCCCAAGACTCTTATGATTTACGATTGCGTTAAAGGGATAAAAACACATTTAATAGAAAATGCATTGTATTTTTTATATAAAATAAAAGTAGACAAATTAATTGTTTATGGAACGTAGGCTTAAATAAGTTGCGACAAATGCTCAGGGGCTCGAAGTTTTAACTGCCTTCCGGTACCTCCTCCACCAGGTCAATGCTTGGGTTTATCCTCGAGGCACTCCTTGCTTGGTGGGTCGCAGCCTGGGTTGCCTCCACAGCTTGAGCCACCTTGGCCGCTTGATTCACCTCGACTACTTGGGCCACCTCGACAGCTGGAGTCGCCTTGGCAGCTCGAGACGCCTCGACTACTTGGGCCGTCTCAAAAGCTTGGGTCACCTTGGTTGCTTGAGCCACCTTCGCAGCCCGGGTCGCCTGGATGCATTCTTTGAAGAGGAGTTTGTACTTCTCAGGCTCTCCAGTGAAGTCCAAACTCATCTCTTGGTTGTGGAACCAAGCCACGTAAAAGGCATCCTCGGCGATGGTCTCGACTTCCTTCTTGAGTTTGTCCACCTGACGCTGAGAATACCTATTCATCTCCAGGGCTTGGATGGCCTTCCTCTTGCCAAGCTCGGCTCGGTCGGTGACCTCCTCGAGATGCTCCTAGAGCTAGGAGTTTTCAACGACCACTCGGGCGACCTCGGCCGTTGCTTTCTTTGCCTCCTCCTAGACCTGTCACAGGTCCTCGACAACCTTTTGGGTAGCCTCTTCAAGCTCCAGAGAATTATTTTGTTCGGCTTCCAGGGCAGCCTGAATGTGAGCAAGCTCTGCCTGAGGGCCTCGGAGCTTCTCCATAAGGGTGGATACCTTTTCTTGGGACCACTGAAGTTGGTAATACTTCTCCATAATGATGTCACCCAAACGTTGACAAGCCAAGGCAGACTGAAGAAAAAGGAGAAAATTAGCTGAAGTGTTGTAGGAATAAGATAAAACATAGAGAACTAGTGACTTACCCGGACAGTGGCATACCGACATGAGGCTATGAGGGAGGTCTCGTCGTTGTCACCCAGTTGGGCGAAGCTGTGGGCGGTCAACTCGCACATAGTGGAGCTAATCCCCTGGATGAACTCGACAATGAGAATGGTAAAAACTTCCCCTAATTTGGCGGAGAATAGAGTCTCCAGCTCAGCCCGACCTATCGGAGGTACGAAGTTTCATTTGGTGAAGGGTCTCCGCGGTTTCGTGGAGGAGCTTATTGCCTTCCTCCATTCTTGCTTGAAATACTAGAGCATCCTTTGATATTGCTCCAGCAGGGCCCCCTCATACTTCTCGAAGTATACCAGAAGACGGGCTCGGGGTGCCGGCCCTGCTTGGTCCGAGCCTTGGACCACTTTGCCTGTCATGGGCGAGGAAGGAATCTCCAAGACCGGGGGAAGATCGGCTGTAGGACCTTTCGCAGGGGGAGTAGGAACCCTCTACCTCTTGGATGGTGTAAAGGGTTCGTGATTCTCCCGAGGGTGCGATGACTCCCCGGCAGCCGAAGAGCTTGGGGGCGCTCCTACTCTCAAGGAAGACCGGGCAATATCAGCTAGCCCCATGTGATTTGCAAGAACAAATAGATGATTAGTGCAGATTCCAAAATAAAGTAAAACAACAATGTAGGCTCCTCGGAAGCCCACCATGAGTTGTGTCTTGGTGCAGGCATTGATGGTGTCTTATCCTATCTCCCGTCTCAAAACTCAAGTTGGTGTCATATTGGCAGAACCAATTAGAGTTGAGAGAGGTCACTCGGTCTAAGGGTACAAAGCCCCGAGGAGGTAGCTTTCTCCTCGGGCGATGAAGGTACACGTCTATCAGGTCTAAGTAGCCCTGAAGCTCTTTCCAAGTCCAGCGCCGATGCGTGGTCTGGCCACAGTGAAGAAGGGAGGGAGAGGCCCAAACGTGCTCAGGACTTATCCTGTCCCCTACCTTGGAAGCACAATTTAGAGTAAGG
Source organism: Humulus lupulus (assembly GCF_963169125.1). Lineage (NCBI taxonomy): Eukaryota > Viridiplantae > Streptophyta > Magnoliopsida > Rosales > Cannabaceae > Humulus > Humulus lupulus. Next base: position 30,899,159 of record NC_084796.1, on the reverse strand, counting down.
GGTGATTTACCTAGGGCAAGATGAAAGACCTCCATCCCCGCCTGAAGCTCTTCCTCAAGCTCCTGATCTTCTAAGGCTTCTCGGCCTACCTCTGTGGCCCGGATAGTCTCCAGCCGCTCCTCCACAAGCTGCTGGTACAAAATCTCCTGGGCAAGCTCGATCAGAAAACTCGAGCTGAGTAAGTACCGCCAGTCCAAGAAGTATCGGGAGTTGGCATCCCGAAAAAATCTCCCGGCCAAGCCCATCAATGTAATTGATATGCCGAGACGCCAACTCCCAATACTTCTTGGACCGACGGTACTTAGTCAGCTTGAGGTTGCTGATCTTTTGTCTCACGTTGAGAAGCCCCGACCCAATGAGATTGTCCTCCGTCATTAGGAAGCTGAGATCTTGCTAAAAGAGGGATTTCACTCCTTGAGATGGTCCTCGAAAAGTTGGACATAAGGAGTCTGACGGAAGGAGCCTATTCAGAGAAATGACTAAGCATAGAGCACAAAATAATCCAGAAAGCAAAGGAAAAAGAAAACGATCGGGAAGATTCTCACCAACCCTGGAGAAGTCGAGGATCAGGGTCGGGTTGTTACGGATCAGAAACCCGTTTGTGAAGAAAAATGCGTCCTTGAAATCCCGATAATGGTTCTCGTTGTGATGAGGAGCCTTGTAGTGGAGGGATGAGGCCACATAATTTATCAGGGCATAGTACCCATCTCGGTTGGACTTTTTCCTTGGGGGTGGTGCGGAAGCTGTAGAAGTACATAATTTATGCCGGTGAAGGTCCGGGCCATTTCCGCTTCCAGTACAAGACATAGATCCCTGCGAGCACCTTGTAAGCGTTGGGGAGAGTTGGATGGGAAATATCCCCACATACTTCAGAAAGTCCACAAAGTAATGGTGTAAGGGCAGGGTGGCCCCGACCATCAGGTGGACTTGGCTCCAGGCGTCAAGGCCATTAACACTATGGTGCGCCCGCTCGGATTTTCGAAAAAGACGCACGAGACACCTATCCCTGATCGCAAAGTGCCTCATAATGGCCTCTAGGGCCTTGGGGTGTCGGAGCAGGGTGTGGTAATCCTCTGCTTCAAACCCTTCACCCTCGTACGTCTGAGTGGGGTGTGGAACCGGGGCTCAGTTGACTTCTTCCACGGTCAACCCCCTGTGGTCCGACGACCCTGGCCTCTTTGCTACTAGGCCATCAACATGAACAACCAACTCCCTGACTGGTTCTCAGACTTCTTCCCTCGTGCCGTCCCCGGATGTGTCATGTTCACGGGCCATGTCAGAGATTTCCTGGTCAAAGAGATAGAAACCCTACTTGTGTAACTGTCGAAGTTCCTCGGACATCTGAGACAAAAACCAAGTATTTAGTATCTTGACCGAATGAAAGATGGACAAAACACGAAATACTCTAAGACTACTACTCGAAGGGAAGAGGAGAGTTTTTCTAACAGGTTGGGGTGTCCTCGGAGCCTCGGATCAAGCTGGAGAACACCACCAGAGATGATGAACCTACTGGAATCTGGGAATTTTCCAGATTCTGGTTGAATGTCCAGAAACGCAAAAGTTGCGTCAGACCTATCATGGGCCATTTTGATCGTTTCTAATGTCAAAATATACCTAAAAAGACTTATGAAAACCGATGACAACTTCTCAAATGCCACAAAAATGACGTTCCTAAGCATGCGATTGAACCCACCAATAAAGGCCGATGCAAATGCAAAACTAAACACAAATAAGTAAGCACTTACTTGAGATAAAGCACATATAGGTGCTAAGGCGAGTCCTGACTCAAAAATATCGTCAGCGGTTTCCCTAGAAGTAAGACGATTCACGCCAGTTGTCCAGAATCGTTGAAAACTCAGAAACAGTTGAAGGACTAGAAAGTGGGGAGATAAGAAAGAATTCTGAGAATTTTGAATGGTAAAAGTGCTTGCTTAGAGGCGGTTTTCGAGTTTTATACTCTTAGAATTTGGGGGGAAGCAAATCCACCCCGACCGTTAGATTACCTACGACGTAGGCACTCGAGAGCAATCCAATAGTCAGATTCTAAAAGGCACAGATCGTGATCATTGGCGTTGGAGGGGTATGCCTTGGGTATGGAGCGAAAGGACACTTAGGGTACGGAGTTGACATGTTAAGTAGTGGAATGGACTCCTCATTAATTGCATAGATTGATGGGCCCAACAATGTGAAGTGACCTTTATGAATTGCTCAGTCTAAGTCTCCACTGCCCAAGGACGAGTGAAGACTTTGGGGGCAAATGTTGTTCGTGTTTTCACCTCCCGACACGTGGAAATTAGGAGTAATTAGCGACGAACCATTAAGTTCTTGGAGGGTGAGCTCCCCCGAGAAGTCTGGTGAGGCCACGTCCCGAGCTGTGTCCTTGGGGCGATGGTGTCTCCAGTTGAGGCCACGTCTCGAGCTAGTCTCCCAGTCATGGATGTCTTCAGGTGAGACCACACCCTGAGTCATGTCTTTGGGGTGAGCATGTCTCCAGGTAAGGTCACGACCCGAGATGCCGTGTTCATTCGGCATTCCCCAAGTCGAGAACTCCAGTCTTCGAAACCTGATTTGGTGCCAGGTATTAGTCACTGTGGCAGGATCATTTGAAAACTTTAAGTAAGCCTTGATTTGTGGTGTTGAGATCGTACATTCGACAATCGACATTTCCCACAACGCCGCCTGACACGGGCAAACGTGCGCTGCAATCTGACAGCCTCAGGTATGTTCCCCATAAAGTTGGTGCGTGACTTTCTGTAATGGACCTCGTAGAATCTGTGTGGACCATAGCCTTTCTTTTAGCACAACCATTTTTGTATTAACTTAGCATTAATACCCCAAGGGGGGAAGATGATATTAATGACAGATGATTAACATTAAAGACCACAACCTCTATAAATAGGGCTGGGGTATCTCCTTGTAAAATTTTCATTTTTTCAGAGAGAGAAACTCTATACTCAGTGTAATATATACACTGCCTGAGAAGCAATATTGAAGCTCGCTACTACAAGCTTCAAGCTCACTAAATAATAGAGACTCGTGGACTATGGTTCTTTTATAACCTGAACCACGTAAAACCTTGTGTCTTTCTTTGTTTGTCATTTAATCTCTCAAATTAAGTTGGCAGCGAAAAAGTCAATCAACAATAATCTCATATAAAAAAAATTGAGTTACAAACTCTCCACGTGTTGAAAAATAACAACATTGTTATGCGTAGGAGTAAAACCCAAACCCCATACTAGCATTGCCCTATAATTATTAGAGTGTTACTATTTGATACCTTAATGTATCTAACACCACATAATGTAACATCTCAAGATTGGTTAGCAATACTTTATATTAATTATAAATTTAAAATACGTGAGTATCAATAATGAAATTATTATTATCTTAGTTATTATTAGTACAGTAGGATAGGATGAAGTATGACTCTTATCATAAACGAGAAGATGGCTCTGTCGAAATAATTTTTGACAGAACTCAAACCAAGGCTCCCAGTTGCTTTACCACCTAGTATATGATGACATCCGTCACACTGGCTGATGTGGAAATACAGTCTTTCGATTCTCAAGGCAGTCCTATTTATGCTTTTGAATCTTCAGATGGACATAAGTATTGGGATGTTTGTGACTGCAAAAGTTGCCTAAGATCAGAAGAAGACCTCCCAAAGCCAAAACAACGTCTGAGCTCGGGAAAACGACTTAAGCAGCGGCTAATTCAAGGAGAAAAGGAAATAGGATTGTTAGGCCAACCCTTTGGAAAGTTTGACTATATAGTCAAATATTCTACTCCCAAAGGCTTACCTGACTCTCCTCCAGAACCAACTGGATGGAACATTGAGCTTCCGCCCACAGGCTCCCAAGAGCCTCCACTTTCGGCTCCCCAAAAGAACATTTTTCCATGCTACAAAAAGGCGGCAAAGTGGATGCAACATCATGGCGAAGCTTTTCCTGCTCAAAATCAGTTCCAACAAATTCCACAAGTATGTATGATGACTACTGCTGATTATAAGTCAAATTTTCCTCCACTTAAGAAGTTTGACAAGCAAGATGACCAAGGAACAGTCTCTCACCAACCAAAAGTTCAAAACCCTACAACCAGAAATGCAGACGGGACTCTTAAAAAGATATCTCCGGCCGAAGAAGTTCTCAATTGGCAATCAGAAAACATGATTGTCCAAAACAAGGTCTTGAAATAAGTTGAGTTACAAAATACCAGAATAGAGACGGCAATAAAACAATCCCAGAATACTGTCATTGACAAACTCACTGCAAAGATCCAACAAACTCATGAAGAACTTCTAGCTATCATCAAAGCAAACTCAGTTCCGATGTCAGTATTTCTAGCAAAAGAAGCTGAGATGAAGAGCCTCAAAACCCAATATGAATCCCTCAAGAACAGGTTCTGCCAACAAGAACCAACAACGACACCTTCAACCAGCTACTTGGGAACTTCGTCCCCGTTCAGGATAGCTATGACGCCAGTCCCTTGGAAGTTTGCTACAATACCAAAAACTTCTCAGCCTTTTCCTATTACCAGATCTGTACAAGAAGACTCTGTTGTAAGATTGAGGCGCATGCTTGATGAAAACCAACAACAGAAGTTAAAAAAGGGAAAGAAAAAAGAATCACCGAGCCAAATGACAGATGAACCCAAACAACTTATGGTTCATCCAGCCGCAAACCCTTTGTCACAAATGATTCGCCATACAAGCACTCTCCACATCACAGATAGTGAAACAGACTCAACGGACTCAGAGGGACAAAGTTCTTCGACTAGTTCAGACAATTCTTCGAGTGACTGGTCTGAGGAAATAAGCTCAACTTCTGAGGATTCCATACTGAGTGACTCCAGAAGCTTATCCAGTAAAACTTTGTCTAGCGATGACGATGAAACATTTCCACATCTGATGGTACAACCAGCTGAATCAAACTCACAGACCGAACCAATTATCACAAGCGAAGACGAAAGTGGAAATGAATCAACAACACCACATGTTCCCCCAAAACAGAAAAGCAAAGGTTCAAATTTTCAAACTTTTACTTTAGATGACCTCCCTCCATCAAGATGGCGCGAAAGATTCCAGGAGTTTCAAGCATGGCTCAACCTAGAATCACAAAGACCGGAAGCACAGACAGGAACAATTCTCCTCAGCTTTGTTTCCCGTTTTACAGGCACCCTACAAGATTGGTGGACAAGTCTGGGCGATTACAGGCAAATGACGTTCTTGCAACTTCCATCTGTCACAAATGCCCTGACCTACCTGTATATTGAGTTCTGCGGACAAGATGCTCAAGTCACTGAAAGACTTCGCGCAGAATTCTTTAAACTAAAGTGTTGTTCAATGGATAAGAGAGATTTGGAAAAGCATTACAAAAAGATGACTCAACGATTCTACCAAATAGGCGGAATTGATGACCCAAATCTAAAACAGGCATTCCTCTCTTCCATACTAGAACCACTAGGAGAAGAAACCTTCAGACTTCTCTCGGGAATAGGAAGAACCTTAGCTGATGCCACGATTGGAGAAATTTATCAACTAGTTCTAAAGGCGTTGGAAAAGATGTGCTCTCAGCATAAATTTATCCAAGAATTTATGAAACAATCCAAGAAGCTTGGAAAGGTTTGCAGCCAAAAGGGACTGCGAATCAAATGCCAGTCAGAATCAGCATGTTCCTGTCGTCCAAAAAAAAGGAAACACAGCAAAAGGTTTAAAACCTTTAGGACCTTTAAATCCTCAAGGGGAAAAGAACGCCGCTCCTTCAAGTTTCTAAGGAGGAAACACTCTTTCAGGAAAAATTCTGACAGATGTTTTATCTGTGGTGAAAAGGGACATTATGCCAAACAATGCCCCAAAGGGAAAACCGCCAAACTGATCACCCACATTCAACAAACAACGGGCATATCGCTCGAAGAAAATGATCTGGAATCTATCTTCTCTACTGATGACGAGATCAATTCAGAATCCCTCTGTGCGTTCGAACAGCAGAAGACCCCAGATGAGTTCTACCACATGGCAGCAATCAATACAATACAACCATCGCCAATCATCTCTATGCAGATCCTCCCTACAAAGTATGCTCGGCCAGTCAAAGTAGCAGCCTTCTTCGACACAGGAGCATCATACACCATGATGAACCCTGATGTTCTCCCTCCAGAATACTGGAGGAAAGAAAAGCAATACTTCCACGCTGCAAACGGAAGCATCTTTTGCACAGAGCTCATCAGTAAACCAATCAAATTACAGTTCTTCCCAGGATGCTCTATTATTCATAGAGTAATTGGTTCAAAATTACCAGGAAAAGATTTAATCATTGGGTTTGATGTCTACACTAAGAAAAGGGGTTTGAGAATTCTTCCTGGTGGCCTTGGTTACAAACAACATTTTGCTCCATGGGAATCCATCCCAAACTATTTTCTCATGCCTCCTGATCCATTCTCTAAAGTCAAACAAAGACTCATAGAAAACTCGTGTGCCACAAATCATGCTGAATTCCTCCAGAAATGTGACCACCCTCTTTGGAAAAATCATCAGTTCTTCATCAGTTTACCATTTAAGCTCAACGAAGATGTTAACCCTACCAAGGCAAGCCACCCAGGTATGAACCCAGAGCATCAGAAAATGGCAACTGAGGAATGCAAAGAACTACAACAATAAGGACTGGTCGAACCAACAACCTCTTCATGGGCATGCCATGCTTTCTACGTCAACAAGAGATCAGAACAGGCCCGAGGAAAACAGAGGCTGGTCATCAATTATAAGCCTCTGAATGAATTTTTGGCAGACGACAAATTCCCCCTACCAAATAAAAATTCTCTATTTGCGAGCCTGTCGAAGGCCCAAATTTTTTCTAAATTTGACCTCAAGGTAGGGTTTTGGCAGCTGGGTATTAAAGAAGAAGATAGGCCCAAAACGGCCTTCTGCATTCCGAACCACCATTATCAATGGACTGTCCTTCCCTTCGGACTCAAAACAGCTTCATCACTGTTCCAAAAGGCCATGACTAAGATCTATGGCCCTATTCTAGATCAGGCCCTAATCTATATTGATGACATATTGCTCTTCTCACAAGATGAGCAAGCCCATCAAAATCTTCTGGCCCAGTTCATATCTCTCACAGAAGCCCATGGGGTCATGCTATCTGAAAAGAAGATGATCATCGGACAAGCCCAAATTGACTTTCTGGGGATGAAGCTAGTCAAAGGCCTATATGAAGCCCAACCACATATAGCCCAAGAGTTGCTAAAATTTCCCGAAAAGGACTTCACAAAGGTGCAAATACAACAGTTCCTAGGGATTGTAAACTATTTACGGGATTTTGTCCCGCAACTCTCGGAACTGACAAGACCACTCAGCGACATGCTTAAAAAGCAGACTCCACCATGGTCACAGGAGCAAACTGTAGCAGTCAAAAAGCTAAAAGAGATAATGCAGACACTGCCACCTCTGCAGATTCCTTCTGATGGGAAAAGAATCCTACAGACAGATGCTAGTGATCGGTATTGGGGAGCGGTCCTACTTGAACAAGACAAGACAGGGAAAAGAAAAATATGTGGATACAAGAGTGGCCACTTCAAAGATTCTCAGCTCCATTATCACTCTACCCTGAAAGAATTATTGGCGATAAAGATGGGCATCACAAAATTTGAATTCCATCTGATAGGGCACCATTTCTTGGTAGAAACAGACTTTGCCGCGTCAAAAGGAATGCTTAGCCTAAAAAAGAGCAAAACGACAAATGGCCAACTGTTGAGATTGGCAGTTTGGTTTGACGACTACTCTTTTGATATTAAGCACATTCAAGGCAAAAACAATACTGTAGCTGATTTCTTATCCAGGTCACCTCCTGCTATAAATCTAGCCTCAAGAACTATCCCCATTGTCATCCAAAAATCACCACATATAATCCCAATCATATTCATGATGGCCTCTTCCTCTTCTATCACACACACCCAATCTTTTCCCCGGGATGCAAAGAAGATCCTTTAAAAAAAAATCCAAAAAATCAGCCAGAGAAAGAGCAACCCACAGAGCAATCTTCATCCAGAATCTCATGATCTCCAAGCTTGGACCTTCCATACAAAATGACTTTGGAATCCATCCAAAGTATCCATTTGCCCAAATCCTACCTCTCCGAGATGCTATCTTCACACCAAAACCGATAGCCCACCTTTTCTGGTACCTGGCTAGTGTCTTCACCATAGCTGTTGAAGTACAAACTATGGCCTTACACACGTCCATAAAATCATTCTTGGACCAAGAAAGGTTCAAGCCAGCCTACCAAGTCCAAATGGATATTTTGTCCTGGTTTGTCCCACTGGAAGAATGGAAAAAGGACTTATCAGCAGAATGGAAAAAGGTCCAAAATAACAGGCACACTTTCATCTATCCACCAGGCCCAAATGTTGCCAGCCTAATGAACTGTTATACTGTTATCTTCCTTAGCATCAATGCCAAGCTCGATGCAGAACAGAATATAGTTACCAATCCAACATTTGAAGTCTACGGGTCAAAAGATGAACCATTATGTGGTCTTGGAGGCCAAGAGTACATGGACATCCAAAAGAGTCTGTTTGAGAAAAACCAGATTATACCTCCGAAATTGTGGCCCAAACCAGAAGACGATGCTCCTTGGGAGACATTCTCTTCCGACTATACTTGCAAAATAACAAGGGCCCTTGAAGCCTTCCATCTGTCAAAAAATGAAGCAGATCAAGTCACCAAACTCGAAGAAACACTAGAACAAAAATATCCGTCTCTGTACAAATTGACCGATACTGAAGGGGTAGTTTTGCAAAAAAATGACTACTTTGAAGATTCACAAAACCCATATGCTGAATCTGCAGATATGCAAGACCCCTATCTCTTCCATTACACAGGGGACGAATGGAACGTGATGTACACAGAATACGACGCCTGTCCTCCAGTTGGCAGTGACGAGGATGAAGAACCGACAGGATGGAACCCACTTCATGAAGACCCAACATATGACTCTGACTATGAAATTAGTCATGAGACAATATTTAGATAACTATTTCAGCCATAAGGTTTTGTTGTTTAGCCTTTTGTCTTTGTCGGGGAATCTTATCCCTTATCTATTTTCTCATTAGTCTGTATTAAACTTCATTTATTACTTTTTGTGCTCTAAACTTTTATTTTTTATTTATATTTTATATTAAAGCTCTACTTATTTATATATAAATATAGTTTAATAATATCTAATTACTTGAGCGTGAGCGTGAGAAATGAGAAATATTTTATGATCTCAACTCAATATTGAACATAAAGCTTTGACTCTTCGTTTATGGACTGTAGAAGAAGAAAGAAGAAAAGGCCATCTACGTCGTCGTCTTCTTCTTCTAAAATCTCCCAAAACCATGGATATGGATTCCACTGAAACTAGTAAACTCGTCGAGAAAACCAGCGACGACCCTTCAGAACCACCGCCGAACAAAACCAACAGCCCCCATCACCACCACTCTTTTATTAAATCTTCATCAAAAAAATTACTCAAACTCATTCTCGAACCTCTTCAATGGCTCCAAATGCTTTCCTCCCAACTAAACCCCACCTTCGTCTTCGGCGTAATCCTCGTCTACGGCTTCAACCAAGGCTTCTCCGGCTCTTTCTTCAAAGTAGTCTCCGATTACTACTGGAAAGACGTTCAGAAGATCCAACCCTCCGTAGTCCAGCTCTACACCGGTCTCTACTCTATCCCTTGGATCATGAAACCCATTTGGGGACTCATGACTGACGTCTTCCCCGTCAAGGGATACCGCCGCCGTCCCTACTTCATTCTCGCCGGCGTCGTAGGCACAATCTCCGCCGCCATGGTCGCACTCGGCGGTAAACTGTCCGCAGCCGTGGCCTTGAGCTGTCTGATCGGATTATCAGCAGCGGTGGCCATAGCCGACGTGACAATCGATGCTTGTATAGCGAGGAACAGCATCGAGATTCGTTCTTTGGCTTCCGATTTGCAAAGCCTTTGTGGGTTTTCATCCTCCGCCGGAGCTTTGATTGGGTACTCCACCAGTGGGTTTTTCGTTCACCATCTTGGTCCCCAGGTAGGTTAGGTACCTCCAAACCCCATTTTCCCATTACCATTACGTGTGAAGAAAATTGGTTAGTGGGTTATTAATGATGGTGAATGTTGTTCTGGTGCAGGTATCGTTGGGGATTTTGGCTATTCCACCGGCTTTACTGGTTTTTCTGGGTTTCATTATATATGAACACAGAACAACGACTCGTTCTGAGGAAAACAAGGTCTGTGATTTTCATATCTTAACTTAATTATTCGATTTTCTGTTTTAGAAAATAATGCTAATTTTTTTTTTTAAATTTGGTCAACGAAGACGGACTGAGGGGATGAAGTGTTATTGGTTTCCCATTAATAAATTAAGATTTGATAAAATAAAATATGAAATGTCGATTTTGGGTATGATGGCTGTTAAGTCGTGACTACAGTGTATGAAAAAGACAAGATGTCAGCGAATAATAATAACTGTTATCTTAAGATAATAATAAGGATCATAAGCATGCGACATACACCCAATGTTTATTTTTAGTAGCAAAAGTAGCCAAAGTCAGTAAAATTGTAATTCCGTCAGCCTTTTCCGTTAGGTTCTGTTTCGTGATGACTGGACCAACACGTGTCACTTCGTGATTGGTCAAACTCAATAATATATTAGGGATATTTGCGGCATAAGTACCCAATGTTTGGGTTTTGTACGCGGCATAAGTACTCAATGTTTAAAAATAATTATGATTTGGACCAATAAAAATATGACACGTGTCTGCTTAACGGAGTCTAATGGAGGAGACTGACGGAATTACAGTTTTACTAACTTTGGGTATTTTTGTCACTAAAAATAAACATTGAGTCTATGCCGCGTACAAAACCCAAATATTGGGTACTTATGCCACAATTATCCCTACTACTAATAATAATAATAATAATAATAATAATAATAATAATAATATGTATATGTTTGATTTAACTAGGGTAGCTATTGGCTATGCATAAATGATCAAAATAATTATAGAATATAGTTCTAAGGAACCGAACAGTTAATTTAATTGCTTGGGTCAGGGAAGCTCGTGAACAGTTAATTGCTTGGGTCAGGGAAGCTCGTGACATTATGTTATGAGATTATATGTAGTATTTTGATGTTTATTTGGAACTAATTTAATGTAAACACTATTTTAATATATTGTGTATAATCGAATAGTTCAAAAGCGTATCATTTTACTAATTTTTATGAATAAAAATATTTACTAAAATTAGTAAAAACATATAATTTTTAACTGATTCACCACATACAAAGTATTAAAATAATATTAATTAAACAGTAGTAAGTTGGTTTCCAAAATAAATAACATAGTACTAAAATAGTTCTGATCCTTTCTATTAGTTATTTGCTTATGAGAGTTTTATACTATTGTTAGTCACAGACATTTTACCTATATCTTTTTTTATTTATAACTACACAAAAATAAATAAAAATAAAGTAAGATGGTGCTTCGTAACTAAATATAGAAAATTTTGATTTGAAATTGTATTTTATTTATACCCATTTTTATTTTAATTGCAATTATATTCGTTTTTCTAGATATACTTAGATAATGTACCAATTGTAGACATTCAAAAAATGAGCTGTAATGAAACAAAACAAAAAACGTATTGGCACAAATACATTATCTTAAAACAAGTGTTTATGTAGGTAGAAAACCCAACTTATAATGTCTGTGTTATTCCTCTCCAATCTGTCTAGTCTAGTCTAGAAGAGATGAGGTTTTTTTGATCAAGAGCATTATACACATATTATTATGTGCGAACAGCACAGCACTAATCTATACTATCACTTACAGATTTGATATTTATTTTCAGTCAACAGAAAAGTTAGGATTGGCATTGAGGGGCATGTACAAAACAATCAAATTTCCTCAAGTGTGGAAGCCATCATTGTACATGTTCCTATCCTTGGCTCTCAGTTTTAGTACTCATGAAGGCCATTTTTATTGGTACACTGACCCCAAAGCTGGTCCTGCTTTCTCTCAGGTACAATACACTACACAATGCTTGAACATCTTACAAACTACATGTATATATATAATCCTCAATCCTCACACTAACCATAGCCCTTAATTTATTATTCATCAAAAAGGAGTTTGTGGGGATCATTTATGCAATTGGTGCATTGGCATCCATGGTAGGAGTACTAATCTACCACAAGAATCTAAAGGACTACCCTTTCAGAAGCATACTCTTCATGGCACAACTTCTCTATAGTGTGTGTGGAATGTTGGACCTTATGTTCATCCTTAGGTGGAACTTGGCCTTTGGAATCCCAGACTACTTGTTTGTGGTTATGGAGGAATGCGTTTCTCGAATCGTCAGCAGAATTCGATGGATGCCAATGATCGTGTTGAGCAGCCGCCTCTGCCCTTTGGGAATTGAAGGCACCTTCTTTGCTCTACTTATGTGCATTGATAGCCTTGGCTCCTTAACCTCAAAGTGGGGTGGTGGAGTGGTGCTCCACGTGTTTCATGTCACTAGGAATGACTTCACAAACTTATGGTTGGTTGTTCTAATTAGGAATGTCTTGAGGTTTTCGACTCTGGCTTTGATATTTTTGGTCCCCAAGTCTGGCCAATCTGAGGCTATCATCCCTGCGGATCTTTTGACCAATAATTCCACCTCCATTACCATTGATGATGATGAGGGAAAAGATAAGAACCTAGAGCTAGTTCCTCTCAATGTTGAGAAAGCTCAAGTTTATTAGGTAGCTTTTTTCAAGGGTGGGTGTATAAAACTTGATTGGCAGAGTACCATACTTTTTTTTTTTTTTTTGACATTGGGAGAGGATTCAAACTTAGGACTTCTTTTTTATGAGAAAAAATATAGTACTGCTAATCTATGTCTACTACTACACAGTACCATACGATTACATCGTAGGAAACCTGAGAAATATTATACACTTGTATTATTTCTTTTTCCTGGTAAAAAATCTTGTAATATTGTTACCCTTTCATTGTTTAAAAAAAAAATTCTCATTCTTTTTAATTCATTTGAACTTTTTTCATCACTTTTTTTTACCTTCCATGTTTTATTTTTTAATTTATTTAAATTTGTTGGCAAATTATAACCTAACGTGGAAACAGTTCATTCTTTGTTTTGGAGTTATTATTAAACTTTCGTTTGCTTTTGTTTTGCTTGGCATTTAGCAGTATTTTCTCCCTGCCTTTTGTTTTGTAGTTTGTACCTTCCTACTGACTACTATTTCCGTTTGGATAATGACACAGTAAAGAATCTGTTAGAATCATTACAGGCCAAGGCTAACCATATAGGCTGTTATAAGTTAGTTACAACGACTTTGAGTCTCTCTCTTTATTTTCTGTTAAGTTGTACTGTCCATGCAGCTTGTACAGCTATACCTGTAACTAACCAGCTCAATCTCTATATATACTCGTAAGCTTCAGTATTCAAGCTGAGCTTAACAAATTCATTTCATCAATTCTTGCATTCTTGCTTTTCTTTACGTAGATCTCTTATATGGTATCAAGAGCCATACGATCATGGCCTCCGCTGGAACAAACAACTCCGAAGCAGCTGACGCTAATCAAGTTCAAGCTCCACCGTCGATCGCTCCAGATCCGGTCGCACTTCCAAACAATCACCTCCTTCCGTTGAATCTCCGTCTCGATCGCAACAATTATTCCTACTGGCGCACTCTAGTTCTCGCCGCCGTTCGTGCATACAATCTGGAAGGATATCTTCTCGGCACCATCACTCCGCCGCCGCCTACGATCACAGGTACTCTCGTTCCAAATCCTGATTATCTCAACTGGCAAAGATTCGATCACTTTCTTATGCACTGGTTACTTAATTCAATTCATGAGTTGATGCTTGGTCATGTACTCAACTGTCGATCGTCTGCCGAGATCTAGAATGTTTTTGCTCGACTGTTTGCCAACAAATCCAAGGCTCGAATCCTTCAGATCAAAGGATTACTTCAATCTACAAAGAAAGGATCTCTCTCAATTGACGAGTACATCTTGCAGATGAAGAACTATGCTGACAATCTCACTGCAGCTGGAGAACCACTTTCAGACGAAAGCCTCTGCTTATACATATTAGGCGGCCTCGGATCTAGGTACGAAGCAACTATTGTCAACCTCACGAACAGATCTGAACCTCTCAGCATTCAAGATCTGCAATTCAGCCTTCATAATCAAGAGATGAGGCTCCAACAACTTTCCAGCTCCACACTTGACAACGTCCAAGCTAACTTCGCAGGTCTGTCTATGCGCGACAATGGCAGATCTCCATCAAGATTTGGACGTGGTGGCTATCGTGGTTCCAGACCTCCGTACAATGGACGTGGTCAAGGCAGAGGCAATAGGATCACTTGTCAACTTTGTGGAAGAACAGGTCACTCGGTGCTTAAATGTTATCACAAATTTGATGTTCACTACTCAGGTCCTCCTCCTCCCTCATCTAACGATGCACCAACCACCACGAACAATACGCTCAACAATGACTCTCCACAAGCAATGATCTCTGACTCTACCTATTCTGATGAACATCCTGGATCGTGGTTCTTAGACACTGGAGCTACGAATCATATGACAAATAATCCAAACCAGCTGCACAACAAAGTTGATTACAGAGGGAAGGCTAAGGTGTTAGTTGGCAATGGTAATTCTCTATCCATTAATCACATTGGTTTCAATTCAGTGCAAACCTTTAAAGCCAATAACTCTTTAATTCTTAAAGATATTTTACATGTGCCTAATCTTACCAAAAACTTGATTAGCATTTCACAGTTTACTCATGACAACAATGTTGTTCTCGAGTTTGACTCTTCCTGTTGTCTTGTTAAGGACAAGACCTCGAGGCAGGTTCTTCTTCAGGGTTCCCTCAATGAAGGACTCTACAAGCTCAATCTCTTGTCTCCATTACACTAAAGTGCTGGTCATCTTCCCTCATTGTCCAAGTCCTCGAATGTCTATAATAAGTCTGCCTTTAATTGTACTACTACTAGCAATCGTGTACAAGATAAGTCATTACATGCCACTGTTTGGCATTGTCGCTTAGGACACCCCTCAAAGCCTATCCTAGATAAAGTCTTGTCTCATGTTTCCCCCAATGTCAAATGTAATAGTTCCTTTTTCTGTGATGCATGCCAAATAGGCAAATTACATCAGTTCAGTTTTAAAAGAACAAATAATAATACAACTGCTCCTTTTCAATTGATTCACTTGGATGTTTGGGGACCATCCTTTTACTCTTCTATGGATGGATACAAGTATTACATTAGTTTTCTAGATGATTACTCCAAATACGTTTGGTTATATCCAATGAAATTAAAATCTGAGGTAACACAAATCTTTCAACATTTTAATGCCTTTATTGAATGTAATTTCAAAGCTAAAATACAAAGCATCCAACTAGATCTAGGCACTGAGTACAAACCTCTTTATCAACTCTTCACCAAACTAGGCATACTCCGTAGGAACTCCTGTCCTCACACTCATCAACAACATGGTAATGCCGAAAGGAAACATCGCCATGTTGTTGATACTGGCCTTACCTTACTATCCCAAGCCAACATGCCATTACATTTCTGGTTTGAAGCCTTTTCCTCTGGAGCCTATCTCATCAATAGGTTACCTACACCAAATCTCAATTTTCAATCACCATATGAAGTCCTTTTTAGATGCAAACCAGATTACAACATATTAAAAGTCTTTGGATGCTCTTGTTTTCCACTCCTCCGTCCATATAACAATCACAAAGTAGCTTTTAGATCATCAAAATGCTTATTCATTGGATATAGTCCACATCATAAGGGGTTCAAATGCTTGCATCCATCAGGAAGAGTGTACATAGCTCGTAGTGTGACATTCAATGAGTCAGAGTTTCCTCACTCCAATCTCTTTACTTCCTCTGTTGCTTCTTCCTTAGATACACGTACACCAGTCAATATTCATGATTATAGGATCCCATCACCTGTTTCCATTACTCAACCTACGACATTCACACCTGAGTCATCTCATAATGCTCCAAATAGATCTTCTGTGTCCCCTGAGTCACCATCAACCGAGTCTATCAGTCCCTTGCCTCATACAACTGAATCTCCCACATATATACCTATCTCATCTATCCAAATTGATTTACCTGTCCCACCACCAGCATCGAATACTCATAACATGATAACCCGTTCCAAAACAGGCACACTTAAACCTAAGACTTATATGGCTAATATTTCACCTGAATTGGAACCAAATTCTATTAAGGATGCTATTGCTAACCCACTTTGGAGACAGGCTATGCAGCAAGAGTTTCAAGCATTGCAGAACAATAACACGTGGACTTTGGTTCCGTTTACACCTGATATGCCAGTGATTCAAAACAGGTGGATATTTCGTGTTAAATTCAATGCAGATGGCTCGGTTAACAGACATAAGGCCCGACTAGTAGCCAAAGGCTATCAACAGACTCTGGGGATCGACTTCTTCAAGACATATAGCCCAGTTATAAAGCCATGCACTATCAGGTTGATTTTCACTCTTGCTGCTTCTCATAAATGGCCCATTCAACAGATCGATGTAAATAATGCATTCTTGCATGGATTACTTGAGGAGACTGTTTACATGCAACAACCCCCCTGGCTTCACAAGTGCTCAATTTCCTTCCCATGTTTGCAAATTGAACAAGGCTATCTATGGTCTTAAGCAGGCCCCCCGTGCTTGGTTCGACAAGCTCAAGCAATCTCTTCTTCATTGGGGTTTGACTAATTCTAGAGCTGACTCCAGCCTTTTCTTCTCGAATAGAAACGGCAAACTTCTTCTCGTGTTGATCTACGTAGACGATATCCTGATTACTAGTGCTGATCCTTCTCAGGTTCACAAATTGATTACTGATCTTCATATGAGTTTTGCTCTAAAAGTCATGGGTGAAGTTCATTACTTTCTTGGTTTCGAAGTAACAAGGCATGGCGATGAAATATTCTTAACACAGACCAAATATGTCAGAGATCTACTTCACAAAACTAACATGAGTGCATCTTCTCCTCAACCTACTCCCATGTGTCCAAGTATAAAGCTTACATCAGATTCGGGTGTTCCTCTAGCTAATCCTACCCTTTACAGGAGTATAATCGGAGCCCTCCAGTATCTCACCATGACTCGCCCGGATATCTCCTTCGCTGTTAATAAGCTCAGTCAGTACCTCAAGTCTCCCACTTCGCTTCACTGGAAAGCATGCAAGAGGGTTTTACGATACCTGGTTGGTACTCCTCATCTTGGTCTGTGTTTCAAGCCTACCAACAATCTCAATATTCAAGCATTTACGGATGCTGATTGGGCCAGTTCTTTGGACGATAGAAGATCAACGTCGGGCTATTGTGTGCTTCTTGGAGATAACTTGATTAGCTGGGGGTCAAAGAAACAACAAGTTATAGCAAGATCAAATACAGAAGCTGAGTATCGTGCTCTTGCTACAGCCACTGCCGAAGTCATATGGATTGAATCTCTTCTTCGGGAACTCAACATGCTCAACAAAACTACTCCCGTACTATGGTGTGACAATGTTAGTGCAGCTTCGTTGGCATCTAATCCAGTCTATCATGCCCGAACGAAACATATCAAAGTCGACATTCACTTCGTTCGCGATCGTGTTCTTGACAAAAAACTCGATGTTCGTTATATTGCCTCAGCTCAACAGATAGCAGATATTCTCACCAAGCCTTTGTCCATTACGCAGTTTCAGTACTTGAGAGACAAGCTTACACTTCGACAGGCTACGTTCACCTTGAGGGGGGGTGTTAGAATCATTACAGGCCAAGGCTAACCATATAGGCTGTTATAAGTTAGTTTCAACGACTTTGGGTCTCTCTCTTTATTTTCTGTTAAGCTGTACTGTCCATGCAGCTTGTACAGCTGTACTTGTAACTAACCAACTCAATATCTATATATACTTGTAAGCTTCAGTATTCAAGCTGAGCTTAACAAATTCATTTCATCAATTCTTGCATTCTTGCTTTTCTTTACGTAGATCTCTTATAGAATCTCATTCACAATTGAACATAATCAAAACAAGTATGTGTAATATCATATCCACGAGACATAACACGAAACACATTTAGTTTAGAAATTACACATAACTGTGAAATATTTTTGTAAAATGAATAAAGTTTTTTTTGTAATAGAATTATGAAATTATTTGGATTGGTAATATTTTTAATGCTTTATTTTATTTTAAATTTTACATTTTACCCATCTAGATTCTAATCCTAGGTCTGCTCTTGAATTAATTAGATGTCTTAGTCCCGTGTGTTGGATTATGGTTTATTGAAAGTGTCCATGAGTTAATTAAATTAGTGATCTTTACACTGATATACTTAAACTAACTTTTATTTACAAAAATAACTTCACTTTTTTAATTTACAAAAATAATTGTCAAATTTAACATAATTTCCTTTGCATATTTTCAATTTAAAAATAATTCATCTCACAAAATTTAGACACAAAAAGTGAAAATTTTGCAAGTTCAACACGGAAAAAAAAAGAGCCATTGCCTCATTTTTTTTATAAGTTTTTCCAAAAGCAATCTTTTGGTTGCTTATGATATGTGGTTATTTTTTTAAAAATAACTTCAATTTTATGTTATATTATGATATATTATTATTTGAAATACATTTGGGTGACCTTAAGAAACAAATTTCTTATATTTTAAAACATAACTTCATTTTGAAGTTATATTATGACATCTTATTATTTAAAAAAAAAATTGATTACCTTCAAGGCTATTTTAAAAAGTAATGAGTTACTATATAACTTATTAACAAATGTTATTATTTAGTATACTACATAATAATTTTTGAATGTAAAATTAAAATACATATTTCATCGCTCATGTTATAGAAAAAATACACATTTTGGTAACTCATTTAAGTTAACTTTTGCTTAACCAAATTAAAAAGTTGCTACAAAATTATTTTTTAAACACAACACAAAACTGACTTATTCAAATAATATTCTTCAATGACGCTAAGAAATCTATGCTTATCATATACCAAAATAATCATCTCAAATAGTAGGGGAATAGTATGTTGTGGTAGTACCACCCTTGAGTCTAAACAATCGGTAGTGTCATCGAAAAAAATTTCTAAATCCGAGAGTATACAAATGAACTCATCCGAAAAACACCGCTGATATAAGGAAAATGGGTGGCTAGAATATGTTTCTCGCAAAGAGCTCGTTCCAATGGTACCACTCTTGGACCTCGAATTGTACAGAGACAATCTAAATTCAATGTGTTGCCTTTAACTGCTGTTGGTGGCATTTCACGACAATTTTTTGGCCGTAGACTCGTTGGCGACTGCTCGTTCCATTGGGGGTAGTGTGTGTATGTGTTGACGGTGAGAACTTGTCAACGAAGTTGAGTTGGAAAACTTGTAAGATTATAAATAAATGAAGAACTTAAAGTAAAATTGCATAATGGAAATGGAAAAAGGTATTGGTGTTGCTTAGAAATCTCAAGTTACAAGTGAATATTTTCGACCCCCTTCTTTTCTGAAGGAGGTCCTATTTATAGGGGCGAGCACTGTTGGCTCTTAGTACATGGTGGTCCCAAAGGGACAAAATGACGCATCTGGAGGCTGCATGTGAACGTGGTGCAGGCAGTAGTGGTGCTGGAGGAGTGGTGGTCGAATCCAGTACGTGTTAGGAACATGCAAAAATGCTCCTGGTCTTGTACCATACCGTACCTCCACCACTTGTCTGGTACGAACATCAGAGGCATGCTGGAGGAGGCCCTGCCATGTACCATTCTTGTACTGCCACTACTTGTAGGGTACGGGTGTTGTACACGTATCTTGGTTCCCTTTGTCTTGTTTGTACCTTTCATACTTGTACGTGAATTCCATTCACGCTATCACTCTTCTTGGGTGCTTCTATGTCCCAAGCTTCTCAATATTTGGCTAAGTAAGGATACTTAGGGTTTCCATTGGGACATATACATGAGGTACATCTTGCTGGTGGCATCTACCCCAAAATAGAATATGGCCCTCAGCAAGATACATGCTTCCAAGAGGCTTAAGGGGGCCTAGTAAGATGGTCCCATGAAACTGTCATGTGAGAAGTTCTTAGTGCATGTGAGGCGAGATGGCCTTGTGGAGGCGCGAGGCGAGGTGGCCTCGACAAGGCGCGAGGCGCTGGGCATGGTGAGATGACCTCGCAGGAGTTCGAGGTAAGAGAGCCTCGCGGAGGCGCAAGGCGAGGTGGCCTCGCGGGGGCACAAGGTGAGGTGGTTCATTCAAGGTGCATGGTGAGACGGCCTCACGGAGGCGCAAGGTTATAGGTGACCTCGCGTGAGGTGCGGATTGTATTCTTTGTTCCCTATGCTTATCTGATGCCTTGGAGGACATGTAATGATGGTCCTTTAAGAGTGGGAGGTTTTTGGTGTCCACAATATGTGTAATGTCCTACTAATACAGGACTGTTACACAGTATAATTAAAATAGTGCTTAACTCGCTAAACGGGTCATTTGGACTTAAAATGTATAATTGAAACTAACACAAGGTTTAGGTACTAAATTTTTTGGTCAACCAGTAACTATTTCATTAAAAAGGGTTTAAGTCTCTACATGGGATCCCAAAAAGAGTTTATACTTGTGACGCCCCTTAGGTAGGGTACGTCTGCCACATACTCATAATACCAGGGTTTACGAGTATGCTAAACACTTGACCAAACAAATTAAATATAATGATACTATGAAATATCAAAAAATTCAAAACTTTTATAT
This sequence comes from Humulus lupulus, assembly GCF_963169125.1. Lineage (NCBI taxonomy): Eukaryota > Viridiplantae > Streptophyta > Magnoliopsida > Rosales > Cannabaceae > Humulus > Humulus lupulus. Next base: position 30,878,351 of record NC_084796.1, on the reverse strand, counting down.
AATTTTATTAATAGAAACTATTACACGTACGAATACTTTAAATAAAAATATAGTAATACGAAAAACCCTAAACCACTATTACATTGCTACTGAGTCCATGCTCCACAAGTTGCCCAACATCTAAGGCCACACCTGGAAAAAGGTTGGAAAATAACATAATGAACTAACACACATTAAGTAAATCTCATGCATACACATACATATGAATGTTGTGAGTTTGAAGTGCACAATATACTTGTAATGCCCTACTTCCTTAGAGACGTTACCATGTGATTTTAAAATGTGCCAATAGCTCACTAATCGAGGTTTTAGATTGAAAAGTGTGATTAAAACGGGATAAAGACTCATATAATGGAAGCTAATTGTAAAAGATTTGGACATTCATTAAACTCACAAAAGGGATACATTGGGATCCCAACATACTGTTTCAAAAATGTATTACGATTCAAAAGTTACGATACAGTGGACCTAAGCGAGAAAATCAACTATTTACAGCATATTCCTCAAAACAACCCCAGTCGTGGCAGCCAAGTAGGACGAACATGTACGCGCCGCTCCATGCCCTCCAACTCATGCTTGGTCGGCCTTTCATTTGCTCTTACCTGCACCATAGAACACCCTTGAGCCAAGACCCAGCAAGAAAACTCCATGCATAACATATGATAGTTCACTCAACTAAATACACAACCTTAACACAAATAACAGATTAATCACATAGCGTCTTATGCCGACCCAGGTGCTTTACCAGGCACTGGGTTTGCAGTCTTCACCGAGCGGGTGAGTACAACACCTTTAGAGGGTCTCGCCCTAGCGACATGCATTTAGCATGCTTAATTGTGAACCTGACCTTTGTCGTCCCCGGCCTTTGCCATTTCCGACCATCGCTGTTCTCGGCCTTCGCCGTTCAACCATAATCATACCAAAACATAGCACAACAACTACAAATATTCACACACACACACATTAAACAAAAACAATAGGGCCATGCCCGGCTCTACGAGCACAAACAATTTTCTTACCTTTGTCCGAGCTGATTGATTAATGAGATCTCGAGCACGATCCCCTAAACTCGAGCCTTTGTGTAAAACCTAGTCACAACGCATCAATAAATAAACATCCATCAAGCCCAAATCATATCCTAAAGTTCAACCCCAAGGACCTCTAAACCACAACAGAAAAACTCAGTAGGATCAGCAGAAGTCCTTTCCTCAATTGTGTGATTCAAGCTCTGAGTTATCCCTAGCCAAATCCCCAGCTTCAACCCACAAATTCCCAATCATTCTCCCTTAAATTTCAGCAAAAACTTCCTTAGCTTTTGAGAGAAAATGAGAGCATCGAGGGAGAGAAAGTGGAAGGCTGAGAGTTGTGTTTTTGTTTTTAACTAGTCCAAGAGTTCTGATTAGTTTAAGTCTATCCTCAACTACAAAATGTCCAAAATGCCCCTAGGTAAATCCTTAGTCCTTTAATGCCACCAAAGGCAATCCCGTCACATGCCACATGCCACATCCCGCTAATTCCTCGAGTATTCCTATAAATCCCCAATTAACCCCGACATACTTAAATAACCGCTAAATAGCCACCCGTTACCCGGTAATCCCGAACATGCTCTACATTCCCAAAATACCCCTAGGCTCACTCCGAGCCGAGTATTCTACCTTATTGTGACTATTCCGCTACTCTGCTCCCTAGGATCGTCTTAGATCACATATCACGAGTATATCTCCACAATACTGTGGTCTCAATCATAACACACACATAATTTACATTTATGCCCTCAACGGGCCAAAATTATAATTATGCCCTTATTAACAAAAATGGGCCCACATGCATATTTAATTCACCTAAACATGTATTTCTAATCATATAATCATTTAATCCACGTAATAACATAATTAAATCAATTATTGCCCTCCTGACACGCTAATCAAGGCACTAAGCCTTATTAGCAGATTTGGGTGTTACAACTATCCCCCTCCTTATAGAAATTTCGTCATCGAAATTTACCTGAATAACTCGGGATATCGATCCCACATATTTGACTCAAGCTCCCAAGTTGCCTCTTCCACCTTGTTGTTTCTCCACAACACTTTCACCAAGGCAATGGTCTGGTTCCGCAAGACTTTATCTTTTCGGTCTAGAATATGAACCGACTTCACCTCATAAGAAAAATCTTGATCCAGTTCCAGGTTTTCATAACTCAAAACATGCGTAGAATCTGATACGTACTTCCGGAGCATGGTCACATGAAATACGTTGTGAACCCCTGATAAAGCTGGAGGCATAGCCAATCTGTAAGCTATCTCTCCAACCCGTTCTAGAATCTCAAAGGGACCAACAAACCTAGGACTTAACTTTCCTTTCGCTCCAAATCGCTTCACTCCTCTCAAAGGAGCAACTATGAGGAAAACTTGATCACCGACATGAAACTCTACACTCATGCATCTTAAGTCTGAATAACTCTTCTGTCGACTCTGGGAGGCGAGCATCCGAGCTCTAATCTTTTCAATCTCCTCATTGGTCCTCTGAACAACCTCATGACCTAAGTACTTCCTCTCACCCATCTCATCCCAATGGATGGGCGATTTGCGCTTCCTCCCATACAAAATTTCATACGGAGCCACTCTGATAGTCGCCTGATAGTTATTATTATAAGAAAAATCAATCAAAGGGAGATACTTACTCCAGGATCCCCTATAATCCAGCACACATGCTCGCAACATATCCTCGAATATCTGAATCGTCCTCTCAGACTGTCCATTCGTCTGAGGATGATAGGCGGTATTGAACCGCAACTGTGTGCCTGTAGCCTTCTGGAGGCTCTCCCAAAACTTAGAGGTAAAGGAGGGGTCCCTGTCAGATACTATCGACCTCGGAGCCCCATGAAGTTGCACAACTTCCTTCACGTACAACTCAGCGTACTGCTCCACCGTATGAGTTTTTCTAACAGGAAAAAAGTGGGTTGATTTGGTGTACCTATCCACAATCACCCACACAGAATCATGTTGCCCCACCATCTTCGACAAATAAAATTACGAAGTCCGTGGTGATATCCTCCCACTTCCACTCTGGAATCCCTAAAGGCTACAACAACCTTGCTGGCCTTTGATGTTTAGCTTTCACCTGCTGGCACGTTAAACATGTGACCACATAATCCACTACATCCTTCTTCATCCCTAGCCACCAATACAGAGTTCTCAAGTCTTGGTACATCTTTGTCCTAATTGGATGTAGAGAATAGGGAGTAGTATGAGACTCATCCAAAATCTCTCGTCTGATACCATAATTAATCGGGACGCATATCTGACCTCTATACCTCAGTAGGTCAGTCTCAGAAATAGAAAAGTCTCTAGCTAATCCAGCTAAGACATCCTCCCTATGTTTCCTCAACTGGGGATCCTCCCTCTGCGCCTCCCTGATCCTCTCAAGGAGCGTCGACTGAAGTGTGATATTTGATACTGGCTCTTCTACAACTGAATCTTCAGTTCCTTCAACTCTGCTGGAGCCCTTCTATAAGGTGTCCTAGATACTGGCTTAGTTCCTGGCGCCAACTCTATGACGAATTCATTCTCTCGGTGTGGTGGCAACCCTGGCAGGTCTCCTGGAATAGATCAGGAAACTCACACACTAGTCTGGTCTCGTCCGGTCCAACTGAAACGATCCTAGAGGTATCCACTATGTTTGCTAGGAATCCTATGCAACCTTCTTGCATTAGGTCTCTAGCCTTTAGTGTAGATATCATAGGTACTCGTGGCCCACTCACTATCCCTACAAACACAAAGGGTTCCTCCCCTTCCAGTTCAAAGGTCACCATTCTTCACTTGCAGTCTATTGTCACCCCGTACTTTGATAACCGGTTCATCCCTAGAATCATATCAAAATCATCCATCGCTAGTTCAATCATATCCACAGACAACTCCTTACTGTCTATCTCTACCAGTAACACTCTAACCCATCTCCTAGAGACTACCAGTTCCCCAGTTGGCAACAAAGTCCTGAATCCCCTAGCATACAAATCACAAGGTCTACACAAACAATCTATCACTCTAGTAGATACAAGCAAATGAGTAGCTCCTGAATCAATCAATGCAGTAAACGAAGAACTGACACTAGAAATCAGACCTATCACGACTGAGGGACTAGCCTCAGCCTCGGTCTGGGTCAAGGTAAGCATTCTGGCTGGAGTGAGGCTGTCACTCTTCTTCGGTTCTTCCTTTCTGGCTTGTGGGCAGTCCTTCCTTAGCTGATTGAAACTCCCACAGGTGAAGCATGCTCAAACTTTGCACTTCCCCAGATGTCGCCGCCTGCACTGTGGACACTCTGGGAAGCTTCTCCAGTTCTATCCCTCACCCTGACAGCCACAGAAAGCACCCTGTGCCCTCCTATCTGGACCAGGAGGAATAAAAGAATATGGGGCCTTTCTCTTTTGCTCACTGGGGCCACTACCCCAACTAGAACTAGTGAAAGGAGGCAACGCCCTCCGAGCATCGCACCTTGTAGTGCCCTCTCTCCATATCTGATCTTCAGCCCCCTCAGCTGTAAGGGTCTTCTCCACTACCTGGGCATAAGTGGAAGTCCTCGGATCTAATGATATCTTAACATCACAGGCTATCATGAGGTTCAATCCCCGTACAAATTGACCCTTCCGTGCCATATCATTAGGCACCAAGTTCGGCGCGAACTTCTCCAACCGATCAAACTTCAGCGCATATTCTGTAACAATCATTATGTTCTGAGTTAATAAACTCATTCACCTTTGGAGCTCGAATTGCAACACTGTATCATTTCTCGCTGAAAACATCTCTGAATTCATCCTAGGTCATAATGGTCACATCCTTCATCTGGGACACAACTTCCCACCAGATGCGAGCGTCTTTTCTCAACATATAACTGGCACAAGCCACCCTCTCGTTCCCCTCCACCCTCATAAAATCCAAGATGGAAGAAGTCATATCCATCCACTACTCTGCCCATAGTGGGTCTGGACCGCCTTCAAAGGTGGGAGGGTGCTGCTTCCTGAACCTTTCATACAAGAGCTCTCACATGTTCTCCATCATAGGGTGGGCTGGCATTGGTGCCACAACCTGTGGAATCTGTAACCCAATGCCCCGAGGAGGGGCTTGCTGCCTCAGTTCTCGGAGTTCATCTTTCGTTCGCTGAAGTCTCGCTTCCATTTCGACAAACATCTATTGCTAGTTCTGTGGGGCAGGTAGAGGGTCCTGACTCCGATTGTCATCTTCGGCCATATTGCCGCGGAGTCTAATCGATCATCGAGGAATAACTTCAATATGCCTGCAATCAATGATGCTACACATCAGGCACGAAAACAATATAAAAAAACCACCTCCCAGTCCAAACAATCAACCACCAACATCAAATCAACACCATATTCACATAACATAAGCACATAGCAATCAAAGGGGTCATGCCCTGTCATCATATATATATAAACATATTCATCATGCTCTATCTATAATATTCAGGAAAACAGGGAAACTGAGACAAGAAATTAAACACATAATTCACATAATACCGACCAACCCTGAGTCATGCTTGTCTCTGGCAGCGAGCGTATATATTCGGTCGATCTCTAGGAACCATAAACCTTGGTACGCTCTGATACCAAGTTGTAACACCCTACTTCCTTAGAGCCGTTACTATATGATTTTAAAATGTTCCAATAGCTCGCTAATCAAGGTTTTAGATTGAAAAGTGTCATTAAAATGGGATAAAGACTCATTTAACATAAGTTAATTGTAAAGGATTTGGACATTCATTAAACTCACAAAGATGATACATTGGGGTCCCAACATACTATTTCAAAAGTGTATTACAATTCAAAATTTACGATACAGTTGACCTAAGCGACAAAGCCAAATATTTACAACTTATTCCTTAAAATAACCCCGGCTGTGGCAGCCAAGTAGGTTTAACATGTACGCGCCGCTCCATGCCCTCCAACTCATGCTTGGTCGGCCTTTCCTTTGCCCTTACTTGCACCATAGAGCACCCCTGAGCCAAGTCCGAGCAAGAAAACTCCATGCATAGCATATGACAGTTCATTCAACTAAATACACAACCTTAAACAGATAACAGATTAATCACATAGTGGCCTATGCCAACCCAGGTGCTTTACCAAGCTATGGGTTCACGGTCTTCACCAAGTGGGTGAGTACAACACCCTTAGAGGGTCTCGCCCTAGCGGTCTGCATTCAAAATGCTTAATGTCGAACCCGGCCTTTGCCGTCCTCGGCCTTCACCATTTCTGGCCTTTGTCATTCCTGACCTTCGCTGCTCAACCGTAATCATACCAAAACATAGCACAACAACTACAAATATTCACACACACATTAAACACAAACAATAGGGCTATGCCTGCTCTACGGACACAAATAGTTTTCTTACCTGTGTTCCGAGCTGACTGATTAATGCGGCCCCGAGCACGATCCCCTAAACCCGAGCCATAGCGTAAAACCTAGTCACAATGCATCAATAAATAAACATCCATCAAGCCCTGAAAAATTAAGAACCTCAGATTAATATTCTAGCATCCGGGACCTCGAATTCTACTAAACCGAGTAGTAGAATTCTTCTTGAGCCCTTAAATTTGGGTTCCCGAGCTTAAAACCTTGTTTTGCCCATAAATCCCTATTTAAGCCACGACCCAGACCCTAAGGGTCGCGATGCCTGAAGAACAGGGCTGCAGCTCGAGCCCCAAACCTAGAAATTTCCATGCATTTCTACAAGCCAATCCCTCTCAAATCCACCCAAATCAAGGCATAGACCCAGAATTTAGGCTACAGTTCATATCAAAGCAGCATAACTAGTATAGATACCCCAAAACTTATCTCACAAACTCATCCAAACTTAAAAATCATATCCTAAAGTTCAACCTTAAAGACCTCTAAACTACAATAGAAAAACTCGGTAGGATCAGCAGAAGTACTTACCTCAATTGTGTAATTCAAGCTCTGAGTTATCCCTAGCCAAATCCCCAGCTTTAGCCCACAAATTCCTAAGCTTTCTCCCTTGAATTTCAGCAAAAACTTCCTTAGCCTTTGAAAGAAAATGAGAGCATCGAGAGAGAGAGAGAAAGTGGAAGGCTGAGAGTTGTGGTTTTGTTTCTAACTAGTCCTAGAGTTCTGATTAGTTTAAGTCTATTCTCAGCTGCAAAATGTCCAAAATGCCTCTAGGTAAATCCTTAGTCCTTTAATGCCACCAAGGGCAATCCTATCATTTGCCACATCCTGCTAATGCCTCGAGTATTCCTATAAATCCCCAATTAACCCTGACCTTAAATAACCTCTAACTAGCTACCTATTACCCAGTAATCCCGAACACGCACTACATTCCCAAAATACCCTTAGGCTCACCCCGAGCTGGGTATTTGACCCCGTTGTGACTATTCCGCTATTATGCTCCCTAGGAATGTCTCAGATCACATATCACAAGTATATCTCCACAATACTATGGTCTCAATTATAACACACACATAATTTACATTTATGCCATTAACGGGACAAAATTACAATTATGCCCCTATTAACAAAAATGGACCCACATACATATTTAATTTACCTAAACATGCATTTATAATCATTCAATCCACGCAATAACATAGTTAAATCAATTATTGCCTTCCCAGCACGCTAATCAAGGCACTAAGCCTTATTAGCAGATTTTGGGCGTTACAATACTCATATGCTGATTTAAAATACTTAAGCATTTCATTTATTGATTATGCACTTTCAAACTTTACTTTTATGCTTTTTCTCTTACTTCCACATTTTTATTGGCCCATTATCTTTTGTGCACACTGTTTGATTTAGCCAATGTCTGCAGGGCTTGTTACACATATAATATAAAATCTCATGGGTTCTCCTCCGGCTAGCCATCATCGTAGCTGGGCTCATTGTATTACTCATTTCATCGTTGACATATCTGCCATACTTATGACACATATAAATGGAGGAGAAAGATGAGAACATGACAAACATATATGAATGGTCAACTCTGACCTAGCCCACACTAGTGGACAACCACTATAAGCCTTATAGACCTCCGTCTTCTTTACTGAACTTACTTAATTGCTTCATCAAAGCATTGACACCCTTTTTAACATCTTATTATCACTCTGCTTAAGCCTTGTTTTCATTAGAATGTTTAATTTACATAAGAATTTTTAAGGAATTTCATAACTGTTCTCATATTCCTATGCATGGTCTTATATCACATAATAATGTATCACATAATTGTACATTTCATGCATACATGATGTTGCTGAAATGCCAATGTTCATGTTCATGATTCATGTTTGATGGTATTCAATTAAGTCATTGTATCACATCTCATATAACTCAAAACATCTTTAGTCATAATATATGAAGCTTTGGGTTGGTGGCGTTGTTATACCTTAATGTAGAGCTATGGCTTAGGTATAAGGTTTCCACCCTAAAAACTTAAAGGCTTCATATATCATAACATGTAAAAAAATCATGAACATAAAAGGTAATCTACATATTTATCAACATGAGAACACATACTTGCACATAACTCAGATCAAACTTAACCAATTAAGACAATTTTCACATATCACGAAATTCATTATGATATTCATACCACACATCACTCATATAACCATTCACCATGTACTCATCATATGCATCATCATCCCATACTTAACTTATCAGACATACACAATCAATGTAGTTATGCATCTCACACTTAAGCACAAAAGGTGAAATTTACTTACCTTAGGTCCTTAGCTTATTTTAAAACTGCTCACCAAGAGTCAATCAACCCAATCCATACAAATCTTATTCAAGGTAGATCATTTATTAAATTCTATCAAAGTCGTAAATATACACTATTGATAGTATATATTAACAATACCAGAAACCACATAAATGATAATAATAATTATTATCATTATAATACTAATAACTTTTGTACATCACTTCTATTATAACATTAATAACAAAACACCTCAATAACAGTGTATATATTTTTAACATAAAATAATTTATTTAAATAATCATTTTATTAACATAAAATTGTAATGATCAATATAATAATAATATAAATATTAGTATTAATTAGCCATAGAATCTCACATTAATAAAATAAATATAATTTCTACAAAATTCAATGTTCTTACAAATATCAATAATTATATGAAAATAATATTTTATATTATCTTAGTATTCAAATATTAACCAAAATATTAATACACCATAATAGTTGTTAAATAATAGTTTAACCATAAATCATACTTTACATATATAAAAATTATATTCTTGATTTACCAAACAAAATAATAAAAATAAATTATTAAAATTTACTATTCATAATAATTTCCATATTTATATAAAATCAATAAAATATTTCTTTCTATAATATATTAAGTGTCTATTATTTTGTAGAAAATTGGGCAGCACAACGACTATATAATGGACAATCCCAAAATCAAAACCTGTATAAAAAATACACATAATCCCAGATAGCCAGTATAATTATAGAAAAATATTCAGTGCATCAAGAATATATATAAATATATACTAAAGGTACACATAATAACAATTACTCTAATAAATCACAATATATTGGTAAAAAAAATTATACCACAATGATCGAGGTTTCAAAACAAGTTAAACGATGATTTATGAAGCTCAACGAACTCTGAAACCTCGAAACTAAGTTTTAATCTTTGGTCTACAGTGGATCACGATGGCTCGTGGTGGGCCCGCCACCCAATTATGGTAGAAGTGGGAATAATTTATTGGGTTATGAAGCCCATAACACGAGGAACACGATGGTGGTGACGAATTAGCTAACAAATGCTCGAGGTGGCCGAATTGCAACTTTGAAGTCACGCGGTGGCCGAACCTAAATCGACAAATTGAGGTGCTTAACCGGTGAGTGAGTTCTAGATTCCCGCGTGATCGATAGTTCAGAGGAATATGCACATTTTGGTCAAGCACGTGTCTATATGTGGCGGCCAGAAAATGGTCGTTCGTCGTCGACACTAGTAGCACACAAAGAAGAAAAAGAGAGAAATAAAGAGGAAAAGAATGAGAGAGAAAGAAAACAATTTTTTTTAGGAGAGAGAGAGTTACGGGAAAAATAAGGCTGGAGCCTTTTATAAATTACATTTGGACCCAAAATATTAAAATTCTTTTCAAATTAGCCATTTAGCAAAACTTTCTTAATTTTATAAAAATCCTCAATTAAAATTATATGGCATTTAGGTCCAATACTTGACTACTCAAGTCTCTATCTCTTTAATCTCGTTAATAACATAAAATAATGCTTTTAACACTATTTTCCATTACAATTTGTAAACTTGTACATTTTATGTATTGAAAACTTTGATTTATATCAAAAAATGTATTATGAAAATGCTTTGTGTTACAATACTATTACAGATCCATAATGAATACAAAATGCCTACTTAAGCGGAAAAATTAGGGTTCAACTCTAATTCCAGCAAGTAATCTCAGTTGTGGCGTTCAAGCAAGCCGCATTTTAATCCCGCCCTTGAAGCTCTCCAACTCATGGCTGATCTAACTTCTCCTTTTCTTACCTGCACCATGTAGCACCCATGAGCCAAGGCTCAGCAAGAAAGCATAACCATGCTTATAAGCAGTTAATCATCATATTTAGAATCATAATTAGCATGCTTAGTAGTTATAACCATACTCAAGCATGCATTTTATCTAGATATGCGACTATAGAGCCACACCGGGGCCCATTGGCCTATTCCCTGTTAACTAGCCTTAGAGCTAGCCAAGCGTACCCCACGTTTTAAGTTTCAAGCGGCCATAGGGTCGTGCAAGCGTATATCATGCTTCTGGGTTGGCCTAGCCACATCGGCCTACGTTCAGCATGTTATTGCCGCCCTCGACATATAAGCTAAGCTTTTCAATCAGATATAACAGACAAACAGTCACCACTTAACACAGGTATGCACAACACAATCAACATGTTTAATAAACACATTCAATGGATGGCTATAACCATGTTCGATAACTGAGGCTCAAGCCCTAACCACCGCCCAGGTGTAGTTTTCTTACCTTAAGTCTCGAGTCGATAACGTATGGTGACCCTGAGTGCGATCATTTCCTCCTGAGCCTAACGGTATACCCTACTCACAACCATAACATGGAATATCTATTAAGAAACGAACCAATAAAGGCTTTCGGACCAAGTCCTAGCCTCCGGGACCTTGAATTCTACTAAACTGGGTAGTAGAATTATTCCCGAGCTCTTAGGTTTGGGTTCCCACAACTCGATACTTGCTTCTTTTTTTTTTCACTTTTCCCTATTGAGTCGCAGCGCCCCCACAAAAGAGTCGTAGCGCCTGACTAGCCAGAGAGCCAGACCCGAAAATCCCCTGCTCTGCTGCGGCGTAGCCCGCCAAGCACCGCGGCGCTAAGGCGGTTCGAGGTAGGGCACAATGCTTCAAGAACAACACCGCGACGCGACTCTGCGAACCCAGAATCCATCGATTTCAGGAATTGCAAATCCACTCAAATCCATCCCAAACTCGATTTTTACCCAATTTCAACCACCATAATCACACCAACAATACAAAAACACAACAACCTACAATCCCAAACCTCCAAAACATACTCAACACCAAAATTCAAAGGTTCCTCCAAAAGCATAAAAAAAAAAAAAAAACTTAATGATTGGATTACCTCTTGATTCCTTGCAAGAAGTTCGAATCCTTCTACTGCTAGTACTCTTAACAACTTACAATTTCTCAATCAAGCTTGCTTCCAATCTTTAGAATCAAGAATCCTTCCTAAAATCAAGTAAGCTCAATGCACAAGAGAGAGAGAGAAAGAGAGGGAAAGTGTTATGTTTTAACTTTGCTTCTAAGCTAATAAACTCAGCCATCTTTAGTTAAACCAATGGTCCAAAAGACCGAAATGCCCCCACTTAAAACTTTCCTCTCAAAGCCCACTAAGGGCAAAATCGACATTTTAACTCTCTAATCCCCCCCATAAACTCAAAATTCCCAATTAATTCCATCATATACCAAATAACACTATTTTCCCAAAATACGACTCATACTCCAATGAGTCCCGGTAACTCACCGAATTACCAAAATACCTCTTGGCTCATCCCAAGTCGGGTATTAATCTCGTTGTGACTCTACCGCTATCTTGCTCAAAAGGACCAAGTCTTGCCGAATATCTCAATTATATCCACATAATCATGTGGTCTCAATCGTATAATACAATATAATCGCAATTATACCCTTAGCGGGTCAAAATTACAAATATGTCCCTTTAAATAAAAGCGAGTCTGTTACACACATTTAATACACTTAAATATGCATAATCATTCATATCATAATATAACTCATACAATTCACTTATTCACATACATATTCAATTAAATTACATAATAACACATAATATTCCAATAATGTCATCATGACTCCCTAATCAAGGCACCGAGCCTTATTAGGAACTTTGGGATATTACAGTATGGACAAGACCTCTAGTGGTCGGTGTCTCCATCTGGCAGTTTGGATGTGGACAATGAGAGAGAGAGAGAGAGAGAGAGAGAGAGAGAGAGAAGAAAGAAAAAAGGAACAAAAAATTAGAATTATTTGTGGTTTGGGTATAAGAGATACAATAAAATTGTAAATAAAATTACTCATGGTAAACAAAACAATGTCCTATGTAAATTTCCATTAAATTATGTCCATCACATTATCACTTTAGTTATGAGATTTTTTCATATTTATAGATATTTTTAGGTTGTTTTACAAAAATATGGACATTTAATTTTTCTACTTTTTTATGGCTTTTTTTATTTGGAATTTCATATTTCTGGGAATTTATTTCCCATAAGTTTGAAAAAAATATATAATTATGCCACATTTTTAATGATAGTTATGTTTTATTTGATTTTGAAGGTAATTTTATTTTATTTTTTCATTTTTTTTAATTTTTTCTTCCATTTTTCATTATATTTACAGCTTTTTTTCCTTAATTTTTTTTCTTCCATTTTTTTCATTTTATTTCTACCAATTTTCTCCTTCATATTTTTTCTTTCCATTTTTCCATTATTTTTTTTCATTTGTCTGTTTTTTTCTTCAATTTTCCCTTTCATTATTTGTTTTGTTTTTTCTCTTCATATTTTTTCAGTTTTCTTTCCATTTTTTCCTTCTTTTTTCTTTTAATTTTTTTCTTTCCATTTTTTCTTCTTTTGTGCACATATTCTTTTCTACTTCAATTCTCTTTTTTTTTTTTACACATATCAACTTTTTTTCTTTCTTTTTTCCTTGCTTTTTTTTGCTTCTATTTTTCTGGCAATTTTTTCCTTCACTTTTTTTTTTCTTTCCATTTTTCTATTATTTTTCTATTTTTAATCATTTATCTGTTTTTTTTCTTTTTTTTCCATATTTTAAAAATTTTCTTTCCTCTTTTTATTTTTATTTTTTTCCTTCTTTTTTTTTCCTTCTTTTATTTTATTTTTTCATTTTTTCCTTCCATTTCTTCTTCTTCTTTTTTGTACTTATTCTTTCTCCTTCCATTTTTTCTTTTACACATATATTTTAATATTACATTATTATTTTACTATTTTTAATATTTATTATATTTTATTATTGTAATTTTTTTACTATTTTTCCACTATATGTAAAAAACTAAAATAATTTTTTACATCATTTTCTTTTTACTGTAATCCTTATAGGAATATCCAAGTTTGGAAAGAAAAAACAAAAATATGAAAGCGTGAATAGGTAACTAGTTACTCTGGTGAGAACATTCAAATCTAGAAAAAAAAATTATATGAAAATATGAATGGATAACCAGTTATCCTGGTGGGAACATTCAAATCTGGAAAATATATATATATATATATGAAAACTTGAATGTGTAACTGTTTATCCAAAAAACAGCTATGGATGACGTGGCAAGAATTTTTGACACATGACAGAGATGCTGCTCGCCTATCGACCAGAGATACTTCCATATGCGAGGTTCAAGTTTTATATACGACCAGCCTAGTCGTATACTTCGTTTATTTATGTATAAATTTGTATAGTTGTAACGATAGCTGAGAATATCTCTTCATTATAACTTGAATATCCGTTTATTAAGGAAAGATATGATTAATTGACTACAAGAAATAGCTCAAGGGGGGATCTTTTTTCGAATCCTCTTTTCTGATCTGAGAAGAAGAGAATTAGATTGCTATTATCCATCGTCTGTATTGTTTCTCCTTCTAAGGTTTGTGAAACTCAAGAACCCTAGTTCTTTGATCATGCCTTTGAAGCTCAACATTAATAATAGTATCAAGTGGACGTAGGTCATTACCAATCTTTGGGGCCGAACTACTATAATTCTTGGTGTTCTTTACTTTCCATTAGATTGTATTTTCAAGCATCGTACTATTTTCCTGTCGTATATTTGACTCCGCGTCGTTGGCTAATTTAAGGGCCAACATTTTGGTGATTTAATTGAGAGCTTGTGAAAGAATCTAATGGCAAAAACTTCCAAGAAGACCGGATAGGATGCTGCCGCTGCATCATCCCTGCCTCCTCCCCCAAATGTGGCTGAAGACGAACCTCATTTGGAGTTTGATGAGGAGGAGTTAGATTCTGAAACCTTGAAGGCAACACTAGGGGTGTTGTAAGATGAGTTGGCCAATCTGAGGGCCAATCAAGAGAATGTTGCAGAGATAATGGCGTCACAGCAAAGGGAAATAAAGCGCCAGCGCCAGGAGCTGAGCGAGCGGCAGGCTGAGATGGACCGTCGACAGAGGGATACCATGGCTTCCCTTGAAGCAACCATCCAGCTGGCTAGGAATCAAGCTGCACTAGCCTCCCAGCCAAACTAGCCACCAAACGGGCCACCTCAAAGGGGTCCCAATACTAGTACTCCGCTCCAGCCAGTAAGCCCTCAGAGGCCGAAGCAGCCACCTATGACTCAGGATGATGTCCCACCTAGGTATCCTGAGCAACAACCTCTGTCTCAGGCTGGTCGAGGCAATCCCCCACGCCCGAGGCAGAATAGGGCCGGGCAACCGCCCCGCAGCCCTAGACGCCCAGGGGATGAAGAGCCACATCCATCGAGCAGGGGGCAGTGTCCTGCTGCCAACAGGAGGAACTCCGAGACAGGCTCTGAGGTCAGGGGCCCCCCACGACATAACAATGCACCGAGACCCACCGACCAGCGTAGGCCTCCCCCTGACGCTTGGGAAATGCCAGCCCAAGGAGGCAACAGAGTGAATAGTCGGTCGCACCGTAGCCAGCCACGATTCAAAGATGGCCACGGCTACAATGAAGCCGACTCTGGCAGAGGAAATGCTGGTCGGAGGAACGAAGAAAGAGGTGGAGGCAGGAGCCCCCCACCTAGAGAAGACCGATCAGCAGGTCATAACGCTGGGGGGCAGCCCATGCATAATAACGTCTTTAGCTGGCTCGGAGCCAGTGAGCAGCGGCGAAGAGATAATGATTTGAGGGACGTACTTAATGACCACCGAGAAAGGCACGATGAGTACATTCCCCCGGCACCAGAGGCCTCAGCAATCCCAGAAGCTGGTCAGGCTCAGATTGATGCCATGAACCAGGCGGTGCAGCAGTTGGTTGGGGGGCGAACATCCCACATTGAGTACGATCGGAGGAGAGGCACCCCCTTCGTACAGAGGATTATTGTGGCTGAAACCCCCAGTAAGTTCAAAATGGCAACGCTGCCAAATTTCGACTGGTATGGAGACCCAGTATCTCACGTTAATAAGTTTGAGATACAAATGGATGTACAAAAGGTGTCAGAAGATGCCCGCTGCCGCATCTTCCCAGCAACACTGTCTGACACTGCCCAAGAATGGTTCTTTAAGTTCCCTCCTATTAGTATAGTATCATGGGAAATGTTCGTAAAAGAGCTTTACGGACAGTTCTATGCAGGTCGTGTGCACCCCACTTAGGCAAACCAACTTGTCGAGCTACGCCAGAAAGAGGGGGAGCCCTTGAAGGAATATGTTCAACGCTTCATGCGAGCTGCATCTAGAGCCAAGACTGTGGGTGATGAAGGTAAGATGATGGCCCTAACTGCTGGGGTTAGACGCCATTCACCCCTCTGGAGCAGCCTCAGAAAGAATGGGGTAAGAAGCACCCATGAATTCTTAGATCGAGCCGATCGGTACATCAAGCTCGAGGATGCGATTGCCAACGAAGGGAAATCGCCAAAAAAAGACAAGGGGCCCAAGGAAGAACCTGCCAAAGCCACCAATGGGTCTGAAAAACCCAATGGCAACGACAAAGGCAACGAGAATGGCAATAGTAGAAATGGTGGGAAACGGGCGAACAACGAACCCTCGACCTCCGAGAGCAAGCGCCCCAAAGGTAATCGGTATGAACCGAGATTCACCAACTACACTGCCCTTGTTGAAAGCCAAGCTGAGGTCTACCAGGCGACCAACTCAAGCGTGTCCTACAAACGACCCGCACCTATAAGAAAAGATATATCCAAGAGAGATGCAACAAAGTACTGTTGTTTTCACAATGATTACGGGCACGACATTAACGAGTGTAACCAGCTGAAGGACGAAATTGAGTTCCTGATAAGACAGAGACATTTAAGAAGATATGTACGAGCCGCGGGAGGTTCTTAGCTAAAGGCTCAAGGTGGCAACGAGTCGGCGCCTGCACACCAATGCTCGCCACCTTTATAGCCAGCTCCTGTGGCAGGTACCCTACTCACCATCTGCGGAGGCCCACATCTTGCAGGAGATAGTGGGAAAGCGAGGGAACGATATACTCGAACCCTGCGCCACGACCAGGACATCGAGATGATGAGTGTTGAGGATCGAGCACAAGAAAAGGCTCGAACAGAGGAGGAACTGATCGCCTTCTCCGACAACGACGCCCAGCACGTGCGATCAGTTCCAAGTGCGTCCTGGAGGATTGCGATCACCAGTAAAGATTAAAGATGTTCAAAGCCTGACCGGGAGGATTGCTGCTCTCAGTAGATTCATTTCAAAATCGACAGACAAGTGCGTCCCATTTTTCAATCTGCTAAGAGGCAATAAAATTTTTGAATGGACAGATGAGTGCGAACAGGCCTTTCAAGCACTAAAATCACATATGGTGCAACCACCCATCCTGTCAAAGCCGGTCGATAAAGAAACTTTGTTCATCTACCTGGAAATCACAAAATACGCTGCTAATGTTTTTTTAGTAAGAGAAGAAGAAGGCGTGCAGAAGGTTGTCTACTACGTGAGCAAAAGGCTGATTGGAGCAGAACAGCGGTACCCGCCCATCGAGAAGCTAGCCTACTGCCTATTTTTGGCCTCTAGGAAGCTGCGACCTTACTTCCAAGCTCATCCAATTACGGTCTTGACCGACCAGCCTCTTCGACAAGTCCTGCAAAAGCCAGAGGCTGCAAGTAGATTGCTAAAGTGGGCAGTCGAACTCGGGCAGTTCGACATATCTTACTTGCCGCGTGCAGCGATAAAAGGACAAGCCTTGACTGACTTCATCGCGGAATTCACTGAACTTACGAATGGTGAGTAAACTGAAGAGCCCAGCAAGCCTAAAGGTCAAATCCAAGCTCCCACGTGGAAATCGTTCACAGACAGTTCATCCAACGAATCCCACGCAGGAGCAGGAGTGATATTGATAACGCCGAAAGGGCATCGATTTCACTGTGCAATCAGATTTGACTTCACTGCTTCTAACAATGAGGCCGAATATGAAGCACTACTCGCTAGATTACAGTTAGCCAAGGATATGAACATAAAAGTGCTTGGCATCTATAGTGATTCTCAGCTGGTGGTGAATTAGGTCCTGGGAGAGTACCAGGCGCGAGGTTTGAAGATGGTTGCCTATCTGAACAAAACAAAGGATCTGTTAGCCCAGTTCGACAGATACAATCTCCAGCAGACACCTCGCGATCAGAATTCCAACGCAGACGCCTTGGCAAAATTGGCAAGTGCGAAGGATGCTGATACTCTGAACATAGTGCTAGTCAAACGACTATCGGTACCAAGCATCCAAGCGGCAGAAACCACTCTGGTAATCTAGATGGAAGATACGTGGATGGCACCATATGTAGAGTATATGTCAAGCGGCGTGCTACCAGCGGACAGAAAAAAGCCAGGACCCTTCAGCGGTAAGCTGCTAGGTATATCCTGGTCGATGGAATCATGTACCGAAGGGGATACTCACTGCCACTCCTCAGATGTATTACAAAAGAGAGAGCCAAAGAGTTGATGAAAGAGGTGCACGAAGGTTTCTGCGGGGACAACGCTGGGGGGGCAAAGTTTGTCAAAAAAAGATCCTAAGGCAAGGATATTTCTGGGCAACCATGAATGAAGACTCAATGGAGTTCGTGCGGAGATGTGACAAGTGTTAGAGATTTTCCAAAATCCCACGAGCAACCCCCAATGAGTTAAAGCAAATGCAGAGTCCATGGCCCTTCGCAGTTTGGGGAATAGATCTAATTGGATCTTTGCCTACAGGGAAAGGTGGTGTAAAGTATGCAGTGGTTGCCGTCGATTACTTCACCAAATGGGCCGAGGCTGAGCCACTCGCAACCATAACGACCAAGAAAGTGCTTGAATTTGTAGTCAAGGACATCGTTTGTCGATATGGATTGCCAAGAAAAATCGTCTCGGATAATGGCACCCAATTTGACAATGATCTATTCACGGACTTCTGCAAACGGCATGGTATTATCAAAAAAATTTCTTCAGTCGCTCATCCCTAAGTGAATGGGCAGGTTGAAGTAGTTAACAAAACCTTAAAGGATACCCTGAAGAAAAGACTTGAAGAAGCTAAGGGAGCGTGGCCAGAACAATTGCCTGAAGTGCTCTGGTCGTACAGAACTTCCCACCGAACAGCAACAGATCATACCCCGTTTTCCTTGGCATATGGGTATGAAGCTATGTTGCCTGTCAAGTTGGATCGACCCTCGCATCGCAAATTAACATACGACCAAGACTCTAATAGCCAGCTATTGATGGAATCCCTGGACTCAATCGATGAGAAGCGTGAACAAGCCCAACTCCGAGTAGCTGCGTACCAGCAGAAGGTTGCCCGGTATTTCAACTCTAAAGTACGAGAAAGAAAATTCAATGTTGGAGATCTTATACTCCAAAGAGTTTTTCTAAACACCCGCGACCAAGTTGCTGGAGTACTCGGACCTAATTGGGAAGAGCCATACCAGATTGATGAGGTCCTTCACCCAGGCACTTATAAACTTGCACACTTAAACAGAGATCTCGTTCCTCGCTATTGGAATGGAGAACACTTGCGCAAGTATTACCAATAAACAATTCTTCTTAAAGAATTGGCTTGTATTAATTTTACTTTTTACAAGTTTTGAAAAAGGGTTGGTCATTTTATGTGACTGATCGCTTATAAGTGTAAGATCTTATTGATCACTTGTACAGACATGTTTATTCCATTTATTACGAGAAATAAAAGGGACTGTGCGCAGCCAGTCATTTCTGTCCAATTATTGTATTTATTACAAGTATTTGCTCATTACATGTGTTGTTTTGTTGTATTATAATTCTAATCATATTGCTACGAGCAGTAATGTTCGAACAGGTTCTGGTCAAGGCAAGTGACCAAGGACCTAAAGCTCCTCGATTACTTAGGGGGCATATAAGGTACAAGTAAGCAAAGCATATTGTTAAAAGGTATGTAAACATATTAGCAAAATAAGTGAAAGCATGCTAGGGTACTTAGAGTATTTTTCAAAATTTTGTTATTTTGTTAAATCAAACCAAAGTGATATGCAAAGTTCAGTCATGCGAAAAAATGTTATAATAAGATGCAAATATATTATAATATCAAAATGTATCCTTTTACACCGCGAGCAGTAGCTGCTCGGATGTAATTGTTCAAATAAAAGTAAACGTTGCCCATGCAGCAATAAAAAATATATTGTCTTTGCATCACGACCTGTAGGTCGTGCAGTTAAAAAGATAAAAATAAAAACAGAAAAAGACTAAGGGACTGGAGGATCTTGGGGAGCATCCTGGTTGACCACTTCTTCAGCATTAGTTTCTTGTCCCTCCATCCCAGTGGCCAGCGAGATCTTAGGGGAAGCAGGAATCCTCACTCTTTCTTCCTCTGCCAGTCGAACAGCACAGCGAGCGAGCTCGGCGTTTCTTGCATTCTCAGGAAGGTAATTGAAGTTGGCACCCTGGTTGTGCTTCCAGAAATCATAGAAGCATCGAAGAGTGGCATTCTTGTACCTTTCCAAATTACTGGCATTGGCTTTCTCAAGCTCCTCGATCCGGCCCTCCAAGGTTGTAGTCTCTTGTCTACTCGCAGCCAAGTCATCCTCGAGCTGTTTAGCCGCGCGGTAATTGACGCGGTTAGACTCCTTGAACTGGTCCCTCTACTCGGTGGCTTTATCCAGAGATTTTTTCTTCTCCCTCAACTCCTTAGCCAGTTTATTCTTCTCCTCGAGCACCGCTGCAAGCTGTTCGACATATTTCGCTTCGGCAGCTTTGAGTTCATCAGCGTGCCGTTGCTCCAAAGATTTGGCCTGCTCGATAACAGCGCTCGGGCGGAGACGGCTGGCAGTAAGGGTCAGCATTTCCTACGGTCAGAGCAAAGGTTAGACTAACTGTAGAATATAGAAGGGTTGTCTCCAAAGAAAAAGATGACCTACACTGGTAAACTCGTTCAAGACGCGGTTTAAGACCTAATCGACGTCCATCGCCTCTGTCGCGGCCATCGCCTCTCGGCATCGGTCGTGCTTTACAATTTTCGCGACCCTGCCCTTAACCGATCTGAAGGCGCGACTAGTTATGTCACCCCCAGTCGAAGCAGGACTGGCTTGCTGAGTCTGGTCAGTTGGAGCCGCTGGAGATGGAGTCGACCTGGCTGGGGCAGGGGGAGTCTGCTGCTCGTGAGGAGAAGGTGGAGTTGCATTGGCTGAGGGTCCATCCTCTGGGAGGCCTGCATTGCGAGGCTTCTTAGCCTGAGGCGCTTTACTGCTTTCCCCAGGATGCCTCTTGCTTGTTTTCTTTCTGCTCGGGGGAGCCGCAGGAGCCTCAGGGGCACTGTAAATGTCAAACACGTTCTCGGAGTCCATATCTGAAACGGAAGCAAACATTCGAGCAGTGAGATAGTATAAACAATCAAATATGTCATTTCAAGAAAAGAAACGGAAAAAATTGTAAGTGAAATTCCCGAGCTATTATTACTGGTAGCTATACTATAGACTCTACTAGTCTTATACTCACTCTCTGACATGAAGAAGTCTGGACCTAAATTTGGAGCATATTTAAAATTGTTGTCCTCGTCGAATAGGTGACAGGGAATTGACAAGCTATCTAAAAGCGAAATAACTGTACCATTCTCGTCTGAAGACTCGTCCAAGTGTTCGACAGGCCCGGTGGCCTTCTTTTTCCCTTTCCCCAAGGGGGCAGAGTGTAATGCCCCGAATTCCTCGATGAGTTTAACGGCATGAATAGTAGGCCGGGAGGGCCATACTTGCTTAATTATTTTATTAATCGATTAAATGCATGTATATGTTGATTATATTATGATATGATATGAAATGCATGCATATGAGTCCATATTTACAATTACAGGGGTATGATGATAATTTGGCCCGTTGAGGGTAATTTGTGTATTTGGGTGCATAACTTGATTTGTGAATGAGATTCTATTATTATGGAGATATATTCGAGCTAAGCAACATGAGACAGTTATTTTTAGTGGATTAGCGGTTTTACCATAATGGGGTCAATTTTGGGGTAATAGAAATGTTCATTTGATGATAAATTGGGAATATTCGAGATCAGGGTGAAATTTTGGAGGTTTTGACTATATTGTCCCCGAGGGTGTTTTTGGGACCCCGAGCATTAGGTTTTATTTGAGGTTACTTAAGGTTGAAGTAGCTTGTCAGATAGAACATACGATAGAAAACCTTCCATTCTCCCTTTTCAAAGTTCGTTTTACCGTTTGAGCCTTTTTGACGAAATCTTGAGTTCTAGGAGTCGGAATCGAGTGAGGATCGAGGCATAGCGATCCTAGGAAAGATTAGAAGCTTCTTAACCGAAGGATTCGACAGAAAACAACGCAATTGAAGGTAATCGAAGTTTAAGTTTTGAGTTTTTCCGAGTTTCTAAGCTCTGAATTGATTTTGTGAATTGTTGAGTTTTCAGTTCATTCGAGCCTTGGGTTTTGATGCATGGGGAAGCTTGGGAACTTTGTCTTGATGATTGGGGAATGTTTAGGGATGATTTTTGAGGCTTTGGAGTGTTAGAAACGCGGTTGGGAATGGCCTAGGGTGGAGTGCCGCGGCCCTGTTCTTGAGGCGCCGCGGCCCTTCTTTGAAGAAGCAGGTGGAGGCCTTGTGCCTGCTGGGCGCCGCGGCCCTAGCCTCTGGGAACCCTGGGGGCCGCGGTCCAAGGTGCTAGGGCCGCATCCCTTGCCCTGTTTTCACCCCGTTTGCTTGTTTTGACCCCGGAAACCTAGTTTTAGGCCTCAGGAGTGTCCTTGCTACTTGGATTAGCTTGGATTGATCTCTTGGAGGTTAGATAATGGTTTGAGACCCTTGATTATCTTGATTATTAATGGTATCCCAAATGTGTTGTGATTAGGTAACCGCTAAAGGACTAAAAGCTAAACTGTTCTCAAAGGTTGTTCTTTTGCTCATTCTAGCTCGAATCAAAGGTAAGAAAACTGCACCCAAAGTGTGACATGCATGGATATTTGTGAGGCATGTTGATTGTATAAATATGGACATGGATTGAATACAGAATCGACAAAAGTGTTAGTATCAGCTGTGAGGCTGTGACTTATTTGTCAGGCTCGGCAGTGTTACTGGACACAGGTCAAGAAGGGCTGACTTACTTGTCAGAACGGCCTTAGCGTGAATCACGCAAGCCAACAGAGATTAGATCTAATCGACTACTAGCATTGAATGACTCAAGGAGCATTAATGCCTGACCGACCCTGAGGGTCGATGAACAAACAGAGCCTGGAGGCTAGTGGCTTACCCATCAGCCACTCTCCCGCTACAAAACAGAGCTTGAAGGCTAGTGGCTTACCTATCAGCCACTCTCTTTCTAGAAAACAGAGCTTGAAGGCTAGTGGCTTACCCATCAGCCACTCTTCCGCTACAAAACAGAGCTTGGAGGCTGGTGGCTTACCTAGCAGCCACTCTCCCGCTAGAAAAGAGAGCTTGGAGGCTAGTGGCTTACTCAACAGCCACTCTCTCGCTAAAATCATGTGATGTTCATTTGCTTGTTTGAAAGCTTTATGTTCAGTATGATTATAATGATAATCATTTGATAATGCTTATGAGAAATGTTATGTTTTCTTGCTGGGATTTGGCTCATGGGTGCTATGTGGTGCAGGTAAAGGGAAAGAAAAGCTCACCTAGCCTTGAGTGGAGAGCTGATGTGGTGTTGTGTACATATGCGGCCGCTTGACCACCACGGCCAAGGCGTTCTCAGAGGAACTAGGGGGTTTACCCTATTTTTGCCGCTTAGGTCGGCGGGATTGTAAATTTCAAACACTAGTGACCATTTTGTACTGAGAACCTCTTGTAAATGTTTTGTTTAGCTCTGCAGAGCAGTTTGTAATAAAATCTCCATTTCCTTTTTATTGGTTTTGTACCTTAACCTGTTAATCATACTTAGAGCACGTTTTTGACCAAAGGACTCAGGCAATGAGTCAAATTTCCGGTCCACCGTTCACCGTAACTGTTCTGGGGTAGCCAGGGCGTTACAACTTGGTATCAGAGCAATGCCAAGGTTAAGGTTCCTGTAGACTGGCTGGGCATGTACACACATCACTGAAGTCAAGCTCGACTCTTGGTTTGGTAACTCTTTATGTAGTTATGTTTATAAATGCCTAAATGTGGTGCAAATGCTTTACCTGTAAGCCTGAGATATTATGAACTGTCATGTGATACATGCTGAGTGCTGAGTGCCATAAACATGTATCTGTTTGTGCATATTGAATGACTGTGGAATATGATAACTGTCTGCTTGTTCTTGGACCGTGAGGCGGCAAGAGGTTTAGTTATTACTACCTGACCGGCCGTATTGATTGTTGTTTCAGTAAGGTATCAGTGACAGAATGAACCCAGAACAGACAGACACTACAGCTGGCCAGAGTGGTCAGGGTCAGAATAATGACAACAGTCAGGGTCAAGAGAATGACCAATCCCAGATTCCACAGCCAGCACCTGCGAACTGGCAGCAGTTGTTTAGTGATTTGTAGCCTATGGTATTGAAACAGGGAGAGGAGCTTCGTCTCCTGAGGCAGCAACAAGTGCCTGCAGTGGTTAATGTATCAGAGGCACCTTCTGTGTCAGTGCCAGTTATTGGGCAACAGCCTGGGGTTGAAAACAGATTGGAACCTCTTTATGAGCGGTTCAGGAAACAGCAACCTCCAGTGTTTGAAGGCAGCGCTGATCCTATCAAAGCTGAGCAATGGATGAGCATGCTTACCACTATGCTTGACTTTATGAGGGTAGTTGGTAATGAGAGGGTGGCCTGTGCTGCCTATATGTTTCGGGAAGATGCCCGGATTTGGTGGGAAGTGGTTGGCCAGACCAAGGATGTTAATCTCCTGAGCTGGGAGGAGTTTCAAACTTTGTTTAATGAGAAATACTATAATGATGCTATAAGAGCGGCGAAAGCCGATGAGTTTATGAGGCTATAGCAGGGAAGCTTATCAGTTACTGAATATGCCTTAAAGTTTGACCGTTTGGCAAAGTTTGCCAAAGAGCTGGTGCCCACTGATGGGACCAGGACAGAGAGATTTCTCCAGGGGCTACAGCCCAGGTTAGCCCGTGACGTTCGCATCACCGCTGTGGCAGGAGTCACTACTTATGCACAGGTGGTGGAGAAGGCACTCACAGCTGAGAGTGCGGAGATTAAGATCTGGCGTGACAATGCAGCCAGAAAGGATTTCAGGAGGACAGTTCCTCCATTTGTTGGTTCTGGTAGGGGTGTTGGCCCCAGTGATCAGAAGAGGAAGGTTCCTGATACCTTCCCAGTTCCAGGTTCTGACAGGAGACCTCGTGGTGTTACAAAAGGTCGTCCTGGGAGCAGTGAAGCCTGGAAGACTCGTCCTGAATGCCCTAAGTGCAAGAAGCGCCATTTGGGAGAGTGTAGAGCAAAGGCCTGCTATTTGTGTGGAGTAGTGGGTCACCTTAGGAAAGATTGCCCTCAGATAGGGAAAGAAGAACCCAGAAAGGTGGACAGCTCGACCCCAGTTTGAGTGTTCACGTTGACTCAAGCAGAAGCTGAGGCTTCCCCCTCAGTTGTTACATGTGTTAATTGATTCTGGTGCTACGCATTCCTTTGTTGCTAGTAGCATTATTGATAGGTTGTGTAGACCTTGTGATTTTTATGCTGTGGGGTTTGGTACTTTGTTACCCACTGGAGAGATAGTGGTGTCCAGAAGGTGGGTCAGATCTTTGCCAGTGACAGTAGAGGGCAGAGAGTTGTCAGTGGACTTGATAGAGTTAGTTATGACTGACTTTGATATGATATTGGGTATGGATTGGTTGGCAAAGTATGGGGCAACTATTGACTGCAGAAGGAAGATGGTCACCTTTGAGCCTGAAGGTGAGGATCCTTTTGTGTTTGTTGGAACTGTGCATGGACCTCGTGTTCCTATGATTTCTGTGTTGAGGGCCAGGGATCTTTTGCAGAGAGGATGCATTGGATTCTTAGCCAGTGTGGTTGACACCACTCAGGTCATGCCAGTGAGACCAGAGGATACTAGACTTGTATGTGAGTTTCTGGATGTGTTTCCAGAAGATTTGCCAGGATTGCCACCACACAGGGAGATTGAGTTTGTTATAGAATTGGCACCAGGGACGGAGCCAGTGTCCAGAGCACCATACAGAATGGCCCCAGTTGAGTTGAAAGAATTGAAAGTGCAGTTGCAAGAGCTGCTGGATATGGGTTTCATTAGACCTAGTTTCTCACCCTGGCGTGCGCCAGTTCTGTTTGTAAAGAAGAAAGATGGTTCTCTGAGAATGTGTATAGATTACAGGGAACTGAATAAGTTGACAATTAAGAATAAGTATCCTTTGCCAAGGATAGATGATCTGTTCGATCAACTGCAAGGTATGAAGGTATTCTCTAAGATCGACCTTCGTTCTGGTTATCATCAGTTGAGGGTCAAGGAGGGAGATATACCGAAGACTGCTTTTCGTACTAGGTATGGGCATTATGAGTTTCTAGTTATGTCATTTGGATTAACTAATGCCCCTGCTGCTTTCATGGATATGATGAACAGAGTGTTCAGGGATTATTTAGACCAGTTTGTGATCATCTTCATTGATGATATTCTGGTATATTCTCATACTGAGTTGGAGCATGAGCATCATCTGAGGTTGGTTCTACAGAGACTGAGAGAACACAGATTGTTTGCAAAATTCAAGAAGTGTGAGTTCTGGTTGTCTCAGGTATCCTTTCTTGGGCACATTGTTAGTAAGGAGGGGATTAAGGTAGATCCAGCAAAGATTGAAGCGGTTAGAGATTGGCCAAGGCCAAAGATTGCTTCTGAGATTAGAAGTTTCCTTGGATTGGCAGGTTATTACAGACGGTTCGTGGAAGGGTTCTCGAAGATTGCTAGTGCTTTGACTGAGCTGACACGCAAGAGCCAGAAGTTTGTGTGGTCAGATAAGTGTGAGAACAGCTTCCAGGAGTTGAAGCAGAGATTAATTACAGCTCCGATTCTGAGTCTTCCGACAGATCAGGAGAAGTTTGTGATTTACTGTGATGCTTCTCTTCAGGGTTTGGGCTGTGTTTTGATGCAATCAGAGAGGGTTATTGCCTATGCTTCTCGTCAGTTGAAGGAGTATGAAAAGAGGTATCCTACTCATGATTTGGAGTTGGCGGCTGTGGTGTTTGCTTTGAAAATATGGAGGCATTATCTCTATGGAGAGAAGTGCGAGATCTATACAGACCACAAGAGCCTGAAATACTTCTTCACCCAGAAAGACCTGAACATGAGGCAAAGGCGTTGGCTGGAGTTAGTGAAGGACTATGATTGTGAGATCTTGTATCATCCAGGGAAAGCCAACGTAGTAGCTGATGCTTTGAGCCGGAAGGGTCCGAGGCAGATTCATGGTATGAGGCTGATAGCCAGAGAGTTAGCATATGATATGACCAGGGCTGGTATAGAGTTGCTGGTGGGCCAGTTGGCTAACATTACGCTACAGTCTACATTGTTAGAGAGGATCAAAGAGGGTCAGTTTAGTGATCCACAGCTGATCAAGATTAGAGAGGATGTTCTGGCTGGAGCATCCAGAGATTATACAGTGTCTGAGGTAGGTTTGTTGAGATACAAGGGACGGATATGTGTTCCGTTAGACACTGCATTGAGGCGAGAGATTTTGGATGAATCTCATACTACACCTTACTCTTTGCATCCAGGCACCACGAAGATGTACCAGGATGTGAGATCGTTATATTGGTGGCCGGGGATGAAGAGAGATGTAGTAGAATATGTGGCTAAGTGCTTGACATGTCAACAGGTCAAGGCTGAGCATCAGAGGCCGGCAGGGACACTGCAGCCTCTGGATATTCCAGAGTGGAAGTGGGAAGACATCACAATGGACTTTGTGGTGGGCTTACCCAGGACTACTGGTCAGCATGATTCCATTTGGGTGATAGTGGATCGCTACACCAAGTCAGCTCACTTTTTGCCAGTGAGGACTACATATACAGTTGATCAGTATGCAGATCTCTATGTGAGAGAGATCGTGCGACTCCATGGTACACCTAGGTCGATCGTGTCAGATCGGGACCCCACTTTTACTTCCAAGTTTTGGAAGAGTTTACAGACAGCCATGGGGACACAGCTGAAGTTCAGTACAGCTTATCATCCTCAGACAGATGGACAATCTGAGAGGACGATCCAGATTTTGGAGGACATGCTAAGGGCATGTGTACTGGATTTCGGTGGATCTTGGAGTAAGTATCTGCCTTTGATTGAGTTCTCCTACAACAACAGTTACCAGTCTACCATTGGAGTAGCACCTTATGAGATGCTATATGGTAGGAAGTGCAGATCTCCCATCCATTGGGATGAGACAGGAGAAAGGAGATACTTAGGTCCTGATGCAGTTCAGAGGACCAGTGAGGCTTTTGAGAAGATTAGAGCTAGAATGCTTGCTTCTCAGAGTAGACAGAAGAGCTATGCAGATCCCAAGCGCAGGAACGTGGAGTTCCAGGTAGGAAACTATGTTTTCCTCAGAGTCTCGCCATGGAAAGGGGTGAGAAGGTTTGGGAAAAAAGGCAAGTTGAGTCCTAGATTTGTAGGTCCATTTGAGATCCTGGAGAGGATTGGTCAAGTGGCTTACAAATTGGCTTTGCCTCCGGCGTTGTCTGCCGTACATAATGTGTTCCATGTATCAGCTCTTCGGAAGTATATATCTGATGTGGGCCATATTCTGAGTTATGAAGATCTGGAGCTTGAGCCAGATCTCTCCTTTGAGGAGCAGCCAGTTCAGATACTTGATAGAAAGGACAAGGTCCTCAGGAATAAGACAATACCTTTGGTTAAGGTATTGTGGAGGAACAACAAGGTCGAGGAGGCGACCTGGGAGCTGGAGTCGGATATGCAGAGTCAGTATCCCGAGCTGTTCAGGTAAATTTCGGGGACGAAATTTCAGTAAGGAGGGGATAGTTGTAATGCCCCGAATTCCCCGATGAGTTTAACGGCATGAATAGTAGGCCGGGAGGGCCATACTTGCTTAATTATTTTATTAATCGATTAAATGCATGCATATGTTGATTATATTATGATATGATATGAAATGCATGCATATGAGTCCATATTTACAATTACAGGGGTATGATGATAATTTGGCCCGTTGAGGGTAATTTGTGTATTTGGGTGCATAACTTGATTTGTGAATGAGATTCTATTATTATGGAGATATATTCGAGCTAAGCAACATGAGACAGTTATTTTTAGTGGATTAGCGGTTTTACCATAATGGGGTCAATTTTGGGGTAATAGAAATGTTCATTTGATGATAAATTGGGAATATTCGAGATCAGGGTGAAATTTTGGAGGTTTTGACTATAATGTCCCCGGGGGTGTTTTCGGGACCCCGAGCATTAGGTTTTATTTGAGGTTACTTAAGGTTGAAGTAGCTTGTCAGATAGAACATACGATAGAAAACCTTCCATTCTCCCTTTTCAAAGTTCGTTTTACCGTTTGAGCCTTTTTGACGAAATCTTGAGTTCTAGGAGTCGGAATCGAGTGAGGATTGAGGCATAGCGATCCTAGGAAAGATTAGAAGCTTCTTAACCGAAGGATTCGACAGAAAACAACGCAATTGAAGGTAATCGAAGTTTAAGTTTTGAGTTTTTCCGAGTTTCTAAGCTTTGAATTGATTTTGTGAATTGTTGAGTTTTCAGTTCATTCGAGCCTTGGGTTTTGAGGGTTTTGATGCATGGGGAAGCTTGGGAACTTTGTCTTGATGATTGGGGAATGTTTAGGGATGATTTTTGAGGCTTTGGAGTGTTAGAAACGCGGTTGGGAATGGCCCAGGGTGGAGTGCCGCGGCCCTGTTCTTGAGGCGCCGCGGCCCTTCTTTGAAGAAGCAGGTGGAGGCCTTGTGCCTGCTGGGCGCCGCGGCCCTTGATGAAGGGCGCCGCGGCCCTAGCCTCTGGGAACCCTGGGGGCCGCGGCCCAAGGTGCTAGGGCCGCAGCCCTTGCCCTGTTTTCGCCCCGTTTGCTCGTTTTGACCCCGGAAACCTAGTTTTAGGCCTCAGGAGTGTCCTTGCTACTTGGATTAGCTTGGATTGATCTCTTGGAGGTTAGATAATGGTTTGAGACCCTTGATTATCTTGATTATTAATGGTATCCCAAATGTGTTGTGATTAGGTAACCGCTAAAGGACTAAAAGCTAAACTGTTCTCAAAGGTTGTTCTTTTGCTCATTCTAGCTCGAATCAAAGGTAAGAAAACTGCACCCAAAGTGTGACATGCATGGATATTTGTGAGGCATGTTGATTGTATAAATATGGACATGGATTGAATACAGAATCGACAAAAGTGTTAGTATCAGCTGTGAGGCTGTGACTTATTTGTCAGGCTCGGCAGTGTTACTGGACACAGGTCAAGAAGGGCTGACTTACTTGTCAGAACGGCCTTAGCGTGAATCACGCAAGCCAACAGAGATTAGATCTAATCGACTACTAGCATTGAATGACTCAAGGAGCATTAATGCCTGACCGACCCTGAGGGTCGATGAACAAACAGAGCCTGGAGGCTAGTGGCTTACCCATCAGCCACTCTCCCGCTACAAAACAGAGCTTGAAGGCTAGTGGCTTACCTATCAGCCACTCTCCTGCTAGAAAACAGAGCTTGGAGGCTGGTGGCTTACCTAGCAGCCACTCTCCCGCTAGAAAAGAGAGCTTGGAGGCTAGTGGCTTACTCAACAGCCACTCTCCCGCTAAAATCATGTGATGTTCATTTGCTTGTTTGAAAGCTTTATGTTTAGTATGATTATAATGATAATCATTTGATAATGCTTATGAGAAATGTTATGTTTTCTTGCTGGGATTTGGCTCATGGGTGCTATGTGGTGCAGGTAAAGGGAAAGAAAAGCTCACCTAGCCTTGAGTGGAGAGCTGATGTGGTGTTGTGTACATATGCGGCCGCTTGACCACCACGGCCAAGGCGTTCTCAGAGGAACTAGGGGGTTTACCCTATTTTTGCCGCTTAGGTCGGCGGGATTGTAAATTTCAAACACTAGTGACCATTTTGTACTGAGAACCTCTTGTAAATGTTTTGTTTAGCTCTGCAGAGCAGTTTGTAATAAAATCTCCATTTCCTTTTTATTGGTTTTGTACCTTAACCTGTTAATCATACTTAGAGCACGTTTTTGACCAAAGGACTCAGGCAATGAGTCAAATTTCCGGTCCACCGTTCACCGTAACTGTTCTGGGGTAGCCAGGGCGTTACACAGAGGGCCTCTCTGCAAGGGGAGTGCCAACAGGTTCCTTGATCGTGACCCCGGTTTGTCTCCTTCATGGAGGTGACACTGGTGGTTGCTGCTTGGGTTCCTCTCCACCCGTGGCACTCCCTGCTGTTGACTCCCTCATGTCTTGATGAGGGGCCAAAAGGCCGACCAGCCTTAGGTTAGCCTCTGTGAACAGATGTTTGACGCTTTTTTCTACGTCAGTCATGCTGGCCAAGAGGGCTGATCTCAACTCCATGTCTGGAGTTGGGTCTGGTCACAGCCATAGGCCTGGAAAGCATTAAAAGTTTAAGAGAATTTGGAGGAGAACACTAAATAAATATCAACAGCCAGTGGTACGAAAGTTTTACCTCCTTGCGTGAAGGCCAGATTATGCGCAACCATGTCGGTCGTGAGGAAAAACTCCTGGTAGTACCTTCCCACATTCGATATATGGGTGGTGTCAGTCAGGAAAGTGTGCCCAGTTTCTTGATGACAGAAATGAAAAAACCCCGTACCTTCTTGGTTGGGGTTAGACTTGAGGTCAAACAAGTAGTTAACCTCATGAGGAGTTGGCACGGGCCATTTTTGTGGCTGTAAAGGATATAGAGTGTTGCAAGCATTCTATATCCATTTGGAGTTATTTGAAAAGGGGTAACTCCGAAATAGTTGGCCACCCTTTGGAAAAATGAATGAAGAGGCAAGGTAGCCCCTACTTCAATGTGGAACCTCGACCAGGCGCTGAAGGCACCTTCGGACAGGTTCGCCCGTTGATCTTGGTTGGGTCGGACTAAGGTCACCCCTGTGAGATCATACTTCCTGATGTAGTTGGCGATCATCCTAATCGTCACTCGGCTCTCAGGTACTAAGTACCACTCAACATCTGGCTGAATGGCATGTCGGGGCTGAGCATGTGTTTGGATATTGGGGTCAGGAATATTATCAGCTCAACCACTGGTCGAGGGAATTTCAGCCGGAGGAGCAGGCTGATGTGAAGGATTGGGGGTTTCTTTTTCTGGGCTTTGGTTTTACCACGAGCCATATTTTGAGTAAGGACAGGTGGGGTGTTTGAAGCGACATGAGAAAATGGAATGTCAGGTATCAGTGATGATGGTTACTCTTCGTCCTCAAGCAGTTGAGCCAATAAGTCGTCATCGATAGGTCTTTCTCCTCCCCACAGATCTTGCATGAAAGCTGCGAACAGATAAAGGAGGAGATAAGACACATATCTTAAAAACTTGTGTTAAAAGATGGAATAGCGTTGCTCGTGTATACGACCAGCAGCATTCTAACAGAAACAATAAGTTTTATGCGAGCAATTTGAAAAATAGATTGAAAAGTGAAAATAAAAAGTTTTTTGGAAATAGAGCTTTCTCGACTCCGAAGGGGCGGGAAAAACGCAGTTTTTCAACTAGCCTAAAAATTGAATTTTTACTTCGATTTTACGCCCTAAACTTACGATCTTGACTATCAAACTGGCTCCTAACTCCTACTAAACAAAACTACGCTACCCTATCAAGCATCAATCGGTATACACACAATCCTCATGCAATTCTACCCAAGAACACGAAAAATTTCAGAACTCAAAACAGGCATGTAACAGTATGCATGGCATGTCAAAGAGCAGGAAAGTTGAAGAAATTTACCTAGATGAAGATTGGAGGTTCTGAAATGAAGCAACTTTGGGCGTACGAACAGAGGATCTTTAGAACAAGCGACGGATGATCTTCAAAGTTTCTGAGCTCTGGGTTAAGTTCTTGAGGGTTCTTGGAAAGAAAAGGGCAAGTAAAAAGTGAAAAGGTAAATTTGGGGATTATTTATAATGGCTGAAATATGATAAAAAAGGGTAATCATGAGTTACCTTTTTCAAGGCATGGGGGAGTGTAATAGCCGTCAGAAGGGTTACTTGGAAACCGAAAAGGCATGATTGGACGTGATTAGGTCTCCTTTTTCGAGGAAGCACGAGTGGCTCTGACAGATTTCGTGGGGTATACGAAAGGTTAGTTTCCTAAGTTTACTTATTTCTGGTCGCAATAAATAAACTCGGGGGCAAATTTTTATCCAAAAAACAGTTGTGGATGATGTGGCATGAATTTTTGACATGTGGCAGAGATGCTGCTCGCCTGTCAACCAGAGATACTTCCATATGCGAGGTTCAAATTTTATATAGGGCCAACTTGGTCGTATACTCCCTTTATATATGTATAAATTTGTATAGTTGTAATGATAGCCGAGAATATCTCTTCATTATAACTTGAATATCCGGTTATTAAGGAAAGATATGATTAATTGACAGATGTAACCCTCCTTGAGCCTATAAATATACAAGAAATAGCTCAAGGGGGGGGGGGGGGGGGGGATCTTTTTTCGAATCCTCTTTTCTGATATGAGAATAAGAGGATTGATTGCTATTATCCATCGTCTGTATTGTTTCTCCTTCTAAGGTTTGTGAAACTCAAGAACCCTAGTTCTTTGATCACACCTTTGAAGCTCAACATTAATAATAGTATCAAGTGGACGTAGGTCATTACCAATCTTTGGGGCCGAATCAATATAATTCTTGGTGTTCTTTACTTTCCATTAGATTGTATTTTCAAGCATCGTACTATTTTCCTATCGTATATTTGACTCCGTGTCGTTGGCTAATTTAAGGGTCAACAGTAACTAGTAACCCTAATAGAAACATCCAAATTCGGAAAGAAAAAAAATAGATATGAAAATGTAAATGGGTAACCAATTATTCTGATGGGAGCATTCAAATCCGAAGAAAAAAAATGTGATGAAAATGTGAATGGGTAACCAATTACCCTAGTGGGAACATCCAAATTTGGGAAAAAAAATTAGATATGAACCCTGATAGGAACATCCAATTTTGGAAAGAAAAAAATAGATATAAAAAAAACGTGAATGTGTAACTAGTTACCCTGATGTAAATATTCAAATTGAAAAAAAAATGATATGAAAACGTGAATGGGTACCCAGTTACCCTGGTGGGAACATCCAAATTTGAAAAAAAAATATCATATATGAAAACGTGATTGTAATCAGTTACTTAACCTAAACAAGAAAAAAAAAATAGTCATGATCTTTACAAAAAAATGTAAAAAAAATTAATTTGATTTTTTTTATGTATAGTAAAACAAATAAGTACAGTAATAAAAATTGATAATAAATAATAATATATTTTGAGTTGAAGGGAAGGATACTGAATAAGAAACTTTCTCCACAAAAGTTTTACAAAGATGGTGGAGAAATAAGACGTCATAGAGAAGAGAAGTTGAAGAAATAAAAACTAAAAATAGTAAAGTGAAAATGTATTTGTGATTTTAAATTATAACATTACATTATGAAAAAATAAACATTAAACTATACAAAAATAATAAAATAAATTAAGTTCCCTTTTCAAAATACTAAACCAACTAAGCTTAGAATGGGGGTAGCCTACGAGCGAAGAACTTCCTGTTATATTATTTTAAAATAATATAACATTAGATTAAATAATGTGACAAAATGTGATTTGTCACACAAATGTGATTTATCACACATTGTAACATATTATTGAAAGTTACAAAATTGGACACATGTGTGTGTCCAAATGTAACATATTTTGGAGTTACAAAATCAGTTACAAATTTGTAACTCTCAAATATTACCCAATAATGTGTAGATTTTATGCTACACATTTTGATTTGAATTTCTCTAAGCCATAAGTGAAATGGTTGTTGGAGGCATGGTTTTAACCCCCATAATATTTATGGAGGTTGCAAAGTTATGTGGGAAGAGGAAAAAGTCGTTTGGAAATGCAAAAAACATAGTTTACTGAAATTGGAGCTGTGGCTGCGGCCACGAGTGTTCCAGGCCGCGGCCTGGAGGTCCGAGGCTGGTGGCTGCAGCCAGGGATGCTGGCAACCAATTCCAATTTCTTTTTACCATCTTGAACGGTTCTAACAACGCATGTAACTCTAAAATCTCTTTTTTAATTCCATAATCACCCAATTAAGCATTGGTGACAGAGATGGGGTTGGTGAATTTGAAATTCAAAGGGTGTCTCAAAACTCTATAAATAGGAGCCTAATGCTCACTTGTAAGACACACTTTTTTCTATCCACAAAACACTTGACTAGAAAATACACTATAGAAGCTTGATAATTGCAGAGAGTTATTTATTTGAGAGACCCCTTAGTGCTTAGAGAATAGGGGGGAAATAAGCTTTTGGACAAATATCTTGACCTTGTTTAAGTTGGTGATCCCCACTACTCTACACTTTGGTTATGTGAGTGTGAGAGGTTTATCTATTGTTCTTCTTATTATTTTGTTCTTCTACCTTTTTTACTTTTTGATTCTATCTTATATATTTATTTGTATTGTTATGCTTTGAGTTGTATTATCAATATATCTATCATCATCTATTTCTATTTACTTGTAATTTTTGCAATAGAATTATAGCACTTATTTATCTATCATATTGTCTATTGTAACCTTTTACATAGAGTTGTATTTAGTTTTTTCTATATTTCAATTGAATATAATATATTCTCTAACACTTCTAGGGATCAAAGAACATCCTGAGCATAGCCTAATAAAAGGAAATGAATAGATGAGCTCTCCTTGCCTTGAAAGAAGCTAGCTGGTAGAAGCCATTCGTGAGCCCACATTGGTTGCGGGGGTATCTGTGAGTTGGCCAGGCAGGTTTGACTGACCTCCCTATCCATAAGGGAGCCTCCCAAGGAAGCTTCTTGGAATGAAAAAAGAGTTGCAGGCAACACCTTCTAGATCGAGCCCTTTGAAATTGAAAGTCAGATCAGCTTAGAACAGTAGAATAAAACTAATATAAAAATAAGAGTCATGTTTCTTGGACACAATTTTTTACATTAGTTTTAGACTATTGGATCAAACTCAATCCAAGGGTGAAAATTGGGGCATAAAAATAAAGAGATACTAACCATATAGATGTAAAACTTGGACGGAAGAAAGGGAACAAATTATTATCATTTTCTCGGAGAAAGGAAATGAACAACCAAACATTGTTCCAGGATCTTGTATATTCATAATCAATGTGCATATTATCATGCTCGAATCAAATGCAGTAGTATATGACAAGAATCTACCCATCTAACATAAATGACTTTAACCTCTATAGTTTCTATCTTACATAACTACATAACTGAAGCTCAATACAAACAATTAATATTCATATGTTTTTGCGCACAACCTAAATATTGCAGACATCGTTTATACAATAAATATATATATATTAGATACAAACAACACTTTGTTTAGTTTTATTTATAAAATTTATTAATATTTTATTAAATTTGTATTATTGTCATATAAATTTTAAATAAATAAAAAATATTATATATAAAAAAAATGACATAAACATATTAAATGAAAAATTAAACCAAAACATTGTATATAATTTTTAAATATATATAATATAATAACATTTTTAAACATAAATGATAATTTTTTTAATAAAAATTAAAATTATGTATTATATATTATTATAATTACATTTTATAATATTTAAATATATATTAATATAAGTATTAAATATCTAGTATTGTATTTAATATTATTATAATAATATTTAATAATATTTGAATTTATATTAATATAATTAGTACAAAATTAGGATTCCATATTATGATCATAATAATATTTCAATTTATATTAATATAATTATTACATTTCTAGTTTTGTATTATATATTATTATTGTTATCCCAAAAATTGGCATATCTGATGTGACACTAGACTTGGACATGGGGAGTAGATTGGGTAGACCCCTTGGCAGGTTGGTCGGTGTATACCCGCAGGGTATACAAAAAGTTACTGTTCGACATACTATCACCAGATGTCCAGCAGGTTGGAGTACACTTGACAAAGGAATAACAGTTACTACTCGGTATGCTTGCCAGGATAGCAGCTGTTCGGTATGACGAACAGACATACCTGCTCAGATGAAAGCAGTTACACTCTCCGTTAGCACTTCCCAGGAATCATCCAACCACCCGCAAAGAGCGCCTAATAGCCCTAAAAACTTGGTCAAGGCTCCTGAAGAATAGGACAACAACTACATGCGAGAAGAAAGGGATATTTCCCCATCAGTTATGCTTAGGCGCAACCCTTGGACGAGAGGGACATTATAAATACAAACCCTCCACCACAGTGGAGGGGGTTCAGAAAAATTGACGACCAGCCAGCACTAGGAACTTTCCGAGCAGCTTGGCTTGGTACTTAGCAGTTATTCTGCCATACTGTATTGTCTTTTACACATAGAAACCCACTTGTAATCCCTTGTGATCTTGTGTAACCTTCAAGATTAATACAAATCTAAGAGGACGTAGGTCATTACCAATCTTTGGGGCTGAACCTCTATAAATCCTGGTGTTCTTTAGTATTTATTGGTCATTATTACTAGGTTCTTGGCTCATTTATTGTTCATTGATTGTCTAATTGAAAGCTCTCTGATTAATTATTTGACTCTGTGTCAGTTGGCTAAAAAACCAGTCAAC
The DNA here is from genome assembly GCF_963169125.1 of Humulus lupulus. Taxonomy (NCBI): domain Eukaryota; kingdom Viridiplantae; phylum Streptophyta; class Magnoliopsida; order Rosales; family Cannabaceae; genus Humulus; species Humulus lupulus. Next base: position 30,840,900 of record NC_084796.1, on the reverse strand, counting down.
ATTTTTGTGCTTTCATTGAGAGCCTAAGAAAATCACACTCAGATTCTATTGCTACAAGGATGGTAGTCTCAACCAGAAGGTCTAGCCAAGAGCCTCCAGAGCCCGAGGCTGAAGTCTCTCACCAAGTCCCATCAATGAGCAATTTCAATGGGCAGCAAAGTGACTTGCCGCCAAGGAATCCATTTGGTGTTGGGGGGTAAACTGCTGAGCCCATCGCACTAGGACGCGGAGCTTCTGCCTTTGCTGGAATCACCCATGCAATAACGTTAGGTGGAGCTGCTGCGCGAGGTACTGAGCAGCCAGGACCCAGAGTTGGAGGTCCTGGACGGCATGAGCCCCACATAGTTATTGAAGGACTTGACCTTGAAATTGAGCAGATAAGGGAAGTCGTTAATCAAATGCATGATCAGCTTGCCTCCATGAACCAGGGGCGGCCACTGCACAGAGGCCCTTAATGAAGCTTTCGAAAAATAAAGGAGAGATTTTCAAGAATGGATGGATCGACATGCCCGGGAGGTGCAGGCCCGTCAGGAGGACATGGAATGCCGGACTCGGAAGGCAGCTGAATCCATCCGCAACTATATACAACAATAGCAAACCCAAGGTATGGGAACTGCAGTTGGAACTACTGCCCAAAACCAACAGCGCCCTCCCGTTTTTGGCTTCGGTGAAGGTGTCATGCATGGGCTAGAGGCTCAACCTCAGAATGGGAACCAGGGTTTGACCAGGAGTCACAGATCTGATCGGGGCACTCAAGCCAACAACAATAGGCGACCTTTACCGACGGATGAGCAGGTCTTGCCAAGATGTGGCATGGGGCAGAACCAAGTTGGAAATTTTTGGCCAAGAACTTAGGGCAGTGGTCGTGATAGGAACCCTGGTGCTGCAGGACGGGATGGCAACCTTCGAGCTCCAGCACCGAATAGGAGTGGTCAACCCCAAAACTACCAGCAACAACATGGTCGGTACAAACAACATCAAGAATACTGACCAAGGTCTCGAAGAGATGAGCCAGAGGTTAGTAGCGCATACAGGCCCCATTATGCTGATGAGTATGACCATGATGAGGCAGCATGCCAGGTTCACCAACAGAATAATCAAGGTCAGAGAGGTAACTAGCCTGAAGGACCGTTTGTCCCACAAGGGCAAGATATCCCAAACAACCAACCACCTCGAGGCGGAGGGTTCCAGGGAGTACCTCCAGTACTAGGCCGAGCAAACATCCAGAATGTCGGGGGCAGACCTCGACCAAATTTCGTTTTCAACTGAATGGGACCCATGGGAGATGAAGACCTTCGAGATGCTCTTAATCATAGCAGGGAAAATCGAGATTCAAACAACATAGCTCCGCCTGAGCCTGTTCGGGACCCGAGAATGGATGGGGTCCGCAATGAACACAGCCCCAGGCAGCTGCAGACCCTAACATCCAAGACCAGCTGGATCTGTTAACCCGACTGGTAAGGGACTTACTAGCCCCTAAGTTAACATATATTGAAATGGAAAGGCAAAGAGGTTCCCCATTTTTAGACCGTATTAATCAGCTGCCCATACCTGTTAAATTCAAAATGCCAACATGGAAAATGTACACTGGGCTGGAGGACCAATTATCTCATGTTCACAACTTTGAACTACAGAATGATTTACAGGGAGTTAAGCTATAGCCAGGGTCGGTTACATCATGGGATGGATTTGTACACACATTTTATTCCTAATTCTCGTCAGCAATGCGCCCTTTCCCACCGAGTCGAATGACGTGGTAGACACAAAACCAAGAGATAAAGAACCTTTGAAGGATTACATTCAACGTTTTATGCGGGAAGCCACCAGAGTGAAACCCCTTAGTGATGATGGTAAATTAATAGCCATCAATTCAGGAGTTAAGGTAAAGAGCCTGTTCTGGAGTAGTTTGAAAAGGAGGTCTGCACGTACCACCTAGGAGTTCCTTGATCCAGCAGAGGAATTCATCAAGCTTGAGGAGGTCGAGCGGAAGGTGGATAGTCCAACTCAGGCGGTTATCGAACAAAGGAAAACAGATGCTGGGAATACCACCAACCCTGCAGAGGGAGGAAAGAATGGGGCTAAGAATGGCAAGCGCAGTAATGGGGATGGAAGTAGCGGTAACCAGAATGACAATAAGAAGCCCAAGACTGTCGAGCAGCCCAAGCCACGGGAGTATGTTCCTAAATTTAATACTTATGCCATCATGTTAGAGACCTGAGCGGACGTTTTTAATGCCACACAGGCTGTCGTACCGTACAAAAGACCTCCACCAATGAGGAAGGATGTTAGTAGATGGGATATGACCAAGTTCTATCAGTTTCACAATGACTATGGTCATGAAACCAATGAATGTAACCACCTAAATGAGGAGATAGAATTCCTCATTAGACAAAACCATGCTCATATGAAGAGTTATGTACGACCGACTGCCGACCAACAACCTCCTCAGCAACAGTCTTAGTAATATTAGGGCAGTCAGCATCTCCTACCACCACCACTTGCTGGTCGACTAGATATGATCTGCAGCAGGCCGCATTTGGCTGGCAACTTTGGCAAAGCTCGGGAAAGATACGCTCATTCCCTTAGGCACGAGCAAGAGGAAGATGTACTAGCTGTCCAGGAGTGTACTCCCAAATAGCCTCGCTACGAGTGTGAGCCCATCATATTCAGTGAGGAAGACACAAGTCACGTACATCATCCACATAATGATCCGTTGGTGGTAGAGGTACAGATCGCTAACATGATCGTAGCCCGAACTATGATTGACCATGGGTCATCTGCCAACATTCTATTCAAGAGTACCATGGACAAGATGGATTTAAGCATCAGAGATCTGGAACCATGCGAGAAGTTGTTGTATGGGTTTACATGGAATGGCATGGCCCCGACAGGAAGCATAAGGTTGCCTTTGACAGTGGGAACGACACCTAACAACAACACTGTAATGGCTTTGTTCGTGGTAATCGACATCCCATCTCTATACAATGCCATGATAGGCCGACTAGCCCTGTATGACCCCCAAGAAGTCACTTCAGTCTTCCATCTGCTTGTCAAATTCCCAACCTGGGTAGGTATAGGATGTCTTCAAGGGAACCAACTAGTGGCCAGAAAATGTTATAGTTCGTCAGTAAAAAAGGCAGGGAAGGCAGCCTGCATTGCACAGCCTGCAGGGCCCAATTACAAAAATGGGGGGGGGGGGGGGGGGGGAGGGGAGGGGGGATGACATAGACACTCGTTTTGGGGATATTGATATGGGGGTGGGCCCAACCGAAGAATTAGAAGAGGTCCCACTTGACCCAAAGCATCCGACCAGGGTTGTTAAGGTAGGGAAAGGATTGTCTGGGAACATAGGATTCGCCTTGATCCAGTTCCTATGGAATAACCAAGATGTGTTTGCCTGGTCTCATGAAGACATGGTAGGAATCTTCCAAACCATTATAAGCCACACCCTTAACATTGATATCAAACACTTCAAGCCCGTACAGTAGAAAAGAAGGTTACTGGATCCAACAAGGGAAAATGCATTGAAGGAAGAAGTGGAGAAGCTACAAAATAATGACTTCATTAAGGAAGATTTCTACCCATTATGGGTATCTAATCCTGTATTGGTACCAAAACCTAATAACAAGTGGAGGGTGTGCATAGATTTCACTGATTTAAATAAGGCATGCCGGAAGGACTGCTTCCCACTTTCGAGAATTGACCAGCTGGTGGACACTACAGCCGGCCACGAGATCTTAACCTTTATGGATGCCTATTCAGGATACAACCAGATAATATGCATCCACCAAACCAGGAGCACACCAGCTTCTACACGAATGTGGGGCTGTACTGTTATAAAGTTATGCCGTTCGGCCTGAAAATGCTAGAGCCACGTATTAGCGACTAGTAAACCGTATGCTCAAAAACCAAATAGGAAATAACATGGAGTTTTACGTGGATGATATGTTGGTGAAATCCAAAAAGGCTAGGGGCACATTGAAGACTTGGAGGAATGCTTCAATATCTTGAGGAAGTATAGAATGAAATTGAACCCCTTAAAATGTTCCTTTGGTGTGGGGTCGGGGAAATTTTTGGGGTTTATAGTGAACTCCAGGGGAATTGAATCAAACCTCGAAAAGATAAAGGCACTGCTGGACATGCCCTCACCAGCCAGGATCAAGGACGTGCAGAGTCTGATAGGATGCATAGCAGTACTCAGCAGATTCGTGTCCAAATCCACTGATAAGTGTATTCCATTTTTTAATATCCTCAGAGGCGCAAAGAAATTTGAATGGATTGAAGAATGCGAACAAGCCTTCCAAGCTCTAAAGCAGCAGCTAACACAACCCCCGATCCTTTCAAAACCTCTAGAGGGTGAAGAACTGTGCATATACCTGGCAGTAACTCAACGCGCTGTTAGTGCAGTCCTGGTCAGAGAAGAAAACAAGATCCAACATCCAGTCTACTATGTTAGTAAAAGGCTGGTCGAAGCCGAGAGCAGGTATCCTCTAATTGAAAAATTAACTTACTGCCTACTCCTGTCGTCCAAAAAGCTTCGCCCATACTTCCAAGCTCATCCCATAAAGGTTCTTACAGACCAACCATTGCGCCAAGTCCTGCAAAAGCCAGACACCTCTGGTCGGTTATTAAAATGGTCTATAGAGCTCAGACTATATGAAATCACTTACCAGCCCTGAACAACAATTAAAGGCCAGGCTCTCGCAGACTTTGTGGCTGAAGGTACCGGTATACCAGATACAGACGAATAAGTGACCAAGCAGTCATAGGAGTCAGGGACACCACCCAATGCAGCTGCCGAAGACACCAAGCACCCAACGAAAATTATTGTTCATTCCGAGGAAAAACCCCAGGTATGGAAGCTGCACGTCGATGGCTCATCTACCGATCAGCTGTCTGAGGCCAGTCTAACATTAATCACTCCTAAAGGGCAACACATCCATTGTGCACTTCGTTTAGGATTTAAAGCATCCAATAATGAAGCGGAGTACGAAACATTAATCATGGGGCTGAGGTTAGCAAGGGAAGTAAAGGCTGAAGTCTTGGACATATAAAGTGATTCACAATTTGTTGTCATCAAATCCTCGGTGAGTACACTGCTCAGGGAGAAAAAATGATGGCCTATCTCGATAAGATCAAAGACCTGCTTGCTCAGCTTAAGAGATACAATATCCAACAGATACCAAGAGAACAAAATGCCACAGCAGATGCACTGGAAGACTAGCCAGTAGTGTTGTGATAGACAAAGCCAACTTGGTTCCTATAGAATACCTAGTCGAACCAAGTATCAACCTGCCAGAACTAGTATTTCTTATAGACGACACTCTATCATGGATGACCCCGATTGCAGCTTATCTAGAACATGGCATTCTGCCCAATAGTCACAATGAATCCAGAAAATTAATAAGAAAAGTTGCTCGGTATATAATCCTGGGCGGGGTTATGTACAGAAGGGGGTTCTCCATGTCATTACTCAGGTGTGTCAACCAATTAGGACGACTACTGGAGGAAGTTCATGAGGGTTTCTGTGTGAACCGTGCGGGGGGCAAAGTCTGTCTAGGAAGATTTTAAAGGCAAGTCTATTTCTGGCCAATTATGAATGAAGAACCCTATTCATATGTTCGAAGATGTGACAAGTGTCAGAGATTTTCCAAGATACCCTGAGCAGCCCCAAATGAGCTTACTCAAATGCAGAGTCCATGACCCTTCGCTATTTGGGGAATTGACCTCATTGGTTGGTTACCAAGGGGAAAGGGAGGAGTTCATTATGCAGTCGTGGTAGTTGATTACTTCACCAAGTGGACGGAAGTCGATCCACTGGCAACCATCACTTCCAAGAAAGTACTGGACTTTGTGGTGAAAAATATAATCTGCAGATTTGGTCTACCCTAGAAGATAGTGTCTGACAACGACACCCAGTTCGACAGTCAAATTTTTATTGATTTTTGTGCTAAGCATGGCATCACAAAAAGTTTCTCAGCAGTCTCGAACCCTCAAGAAAATGGGTAGGTCAAAGCAGTTAACAAAACTCTCAAATACACTCTGAAGAAGCGTCTAGAACTGGCTAAACCAAACTGGCCTGAGAAATTGCCTGAAGTACTCTGGTCATACAGGACTACAAAGCGAACAACCATTGGTGATACCCCCTTTGCACTCACATATGGGTATGAAGCAATGCTGCCAATTGAGGTGACTCCACCATTTCACTGGCATACAACATACGACCAAGATTGTAGTCACCAACTGCTGGTCGAGTCCTTAGACCAGATTGAAGAAAGACGCGAAAGGTCCAACATATGTCTGGCTGCCCACCAGCAAAAGGTTGCCCAATACTTCAATTCCAGAGTTAATTAACGAAAGTTTGACGTCGAAGATATAGTCCTACGAAGAGTATTCCCAGAAACTCGAGATGCCTCAGCAGGAATGCTACGACCAAGCTGGGAAGGTCCTTACCAAGTCACACAGATAGTGCCGCCTGACACATACAAATTGGCACGATATGACCAAGATATCCATTTAGTACATGTCTCCCGTTATTGGAAGGGGGAACACCTTAGGAAGTACTACCAATAAAGATTACTTTTAAGTGATTGTTGACTGGCTGGTACAGGCACGAACTGCCCTTACCACCAACCAGCTCAAGTTAGCTATATTAGTTATGCACATCCACGTTTTGACCATTTATTGTAATGATTAATATTTATGAATGTAAGATACATTGTATCGACACAACTTGCATGGCTAACTTTTAATCAATAAGACACAATTTTTGTCCACTTGTACAAGCCTTATTTTTACAATGATTATCTTGCTGATTAGTGATTTATTTCACGGGTTGTCGGCAGTGTATAAATTACCAGATTGAAAACTATAAATTACCAATAAAATAGAAATCAATCACATTTGCTCAATAAAACTTCTATTCACACAAATTTCAAGAAATAAGACAACATATACCAAAAATATGTAAGATATGAGAAAAAATACCAAAAACAATCATATCTCTATTTCTTTAGGTTTTTAACTAATCTATGATATCCTTGTCCCGGTTGGCAAGAGTCAAAAATACCACTAGTTAAATAGAGTTGCAAACTCATTTAATAATGGACACTACTATTAACAACCTACTATTCGATCAAAATAAGAAAACAAAATCTCTTATTTTATGAGCTAGACCCATGGTTTCAATAATCATAGATTTAGTCCTAGTAGTCACCGTAGGGGTGAGTCTAGTAGAATTTGACCTATAATTATCTATCTTTCGAAATCTAACATTGTCAAAATAACTAACGAACACATTCCGTAGGGGGACGAATCAAAGCGCCTCGAGGCCTCATTAAGCTATTGACTATGTTAAACCAACGGTGGAGATCGAATAAAATCCTTAAAATAAGCTCATTATAAAATTAAAATAGTATTTTTATTATTTAATTTTAGAAAATTAATGACTATGGTTTTCCCAAAAAAATTAAACAGATTAAAATTGTTAAAACCAATATCCTATAATTTCTTATTAATTCTAAAGTGTCACATTGAAACAAATTCAATTAATTTAGAATTAATTTGTTGCTAATCAATATTTAGGTTTAACTAATATAATGAACCTATACAATTAAGTCCAACTCAGGTAAATGGGCCTTAACAATTGGGCTTGTATGTAGGAGGGTTGGGTCCAGTATGCCGCTCCCACTACAAATGCCCTCTATCTTCCATACAAGGTCCAAAAGACAAGAATTTAAACATTCGTTTTATTAATTGTTATTAATTGATTAGGCTCACTATAATCATGCAAAACAAATGGGCCTTCACAAGTGGAATCACCCACAAGAGAGGAATTTAAACTTTACATTTTATAATGGGCCCAAATAAAACCTATCATTTTATGAATATTTTATTTGGCAAAATACCATATATCTAACAAACATATGAGTCACTATATGCATCTAAGCCCAATTGCAAAAATACCACATATAGTGCAAACAGACATGTTATAATTGGATGGGCTTAATCATGTTACTATATGAGCAATTCTATGAATTTATGCAAAAATACCACAATTTATTTCATTTGCAAAAATACCACAATTAATTATCTAGAATTTATCAAAAAAATTCAAATTAATTAAATTTGTACAAAAAATAAGTCAATTTAAATGAAATTTATCAACAACTAACAATAGTTAATTTAAATTTCTTTTATCAACAACCAACTTCGTTTAGGTTAATTTGAAAAAAAAATATTTATTTAATTTAAATAGGATTTATCAACAATTAACCAAAGTTAATTTAAAACCCATTTATTAAAAAATATATATTTTATTAATTGGCTGAAAAAAAATGATATTTTTCAAAATTTAACTAATTTTAAATTTTAAAATCAATATCTTAATTATTTTCTAAAAATATCTTGTGTTGTTACAACTATTAACTAATATTTTAATCATTTAAAAAAATAAAATATAAATAGTTATAACAACCCTAAAATATTTCAAAATAGTTAAACAAATTCAAATATCTATAAAAATATCTAACTAACAATGTTCAAATTTCAAATAATTTAAATATTAAAAACTATAGAATAAAAATATATTTATATTTTCAAATAAAGATTTAATAAAAATATCAAGAAATTAAATGAAAATATCTTAAATATCTGATATCATAATTCTAATATTTTAATATATTAAAATATTTAAAATTAAGTTGTTAGTCCATTTTTTAAATTTAAATTTGAATGTTTGTAGAAAATATCTAATTATTTAAAGGGCTTCTTGGCAAAATGACCTATTTTTTTAAGTCATTTTGCATTCTAGCCTAGTTTTAATAATTCTTTGCAAAATGACCTCTCATAATTTAGACAGGTAGTTGAAAATTTAGACAGGTGGTCGAAAAATTTAGACAGGTGGTCGAAAATTTTGACAGCTGGTCGAAAAATTTAGACAACTGGTCGAAAAATTTTGACAACTGGTCGAACTTTAGACAGAGGCCATTTTGCAAAAAATTATCAAACGTAGGCCAGAGTGCAAAATCACTTAAAAAAAGAGGCTATTTTCACCAATTTCCCTTATGTTTTTTAATCTCAACTAACAAAAATATCTTATTTAAAAAAAACAATTTTAAATACAAAACAAATCTGATATTTTTGACTTTGATTATAAATAATAATTTTTCATAATTCTTAATTTTCTTTAATTTAAAAAAAAATTTAATGAATAGTACCCATCCGTACGGGTACTGGTCACTGGCTGGGCTTGCGCACGTGCATGGCAGCCAGTGCAAAAAAAAATTGAATTTTTTTGTGTGCAATTTTTCAAACCAAAACCATTTTCTAATTAATTTTTAACATGTTTTACACAAAATAAAGCATATATAAAATTAATAGCATAGAAAACACAACAAAATAACCTAAAAAATTGCTAAAAATCACATAAAATCAATATGCTTTATAAAAACATGAAAATCCATCCAATTATTCAAACATATCAAATAATCCAATTTTAAACATGTTCATGCATGAAAATAAAGATTACCAAAGGCTCTGAGGCCAGTTGTTGGATTAGCTTATACATGATCTTTATTTATTTTCATGTATATCTAATATTAAACAAATTAATACGAGATAGTCAAAAACATGTTTCTAAAATTGAATTCAAAGAGAAACAAAGAATAGAATACTTACAGTATACGCAGCGAAATGAAACAGTCATTCCTTCAGTTTCTCTAACTCTTGTATCCTCTTTGTCGTAGAGTATTATCAAGAAACTGAACCGATCTTCTATTTTCTTCACAATCTTCCAATGTATCCTTAGAACCACCTAGACTAGTGTGGGCAATTCTCAACACATGAGATAGATATAGAGAGAAGAAGAGAAAATAACAAAGAGGCTTAGAAAAAGACTTGTGTTTAGAGAGAATCTAAAACTATCAGAAAATCAGTGATTAAACTTATATTTTGACTTCTCTCTAAGCACTCCTTTTATAGACTCAATTAGGCAATTTAATTTAATTAAAAATAATAGCTATTTTGAAGCCCTAGGTCGAAATTATCATGGGCTATAGGCTCGTGAAATTTCTCATTTGATTATAAGCCCATTGGACTTAAAATCAAGGCATGTATTATTTTCTATTGATTTAATTATTTAAATCATTTATCAAATTAATTATTTATAATTTAAACCTGTATTTAAACTTATTTATTAATTTAGATACCAATTTATCTTAATTAATAAATCTGCCATAATTTCTCTTTTCTTCTCAAAATTTCACAACTCTGTGAAACTATCCAAAATTGACCTGGTCAACTTTGATAATTCTAATTGATGATTAAATCAATTAATTGAGACTATCTAGATGATTTTATCCAAGGTACAATGGGGACCATGGGCCTGTGAAATCAAGCTCCAATAAGTTATCATAAATCTAACAAATAAATTTACTAACTTATTAATTCATCGTGACTCCACTATAGACTCGGAATTGCACTCTTGAATTCATAGAACGCTCTATAACAAATATAGATATGCTATTAATTATCCATTGTTACAACCATAATTGTCACTCAATCCTCTATAGACAGTCTACAATGAGATAGGACTAAAATATCGTTTTACTCCTCATTGTATTTTATCCTTAAAACACTTAGTTCCTTGTAAATGATATTTCAGTAAACTAATTTAATTACTGAAATGAGATCTCTATCATTTAACACCTTGAACCAAACTAAAAGGAAACCATTATTTCACTTCTTCATCAGAAGCTATAGATGTTCATATCTATGATTAACACTCCCACTCAATTATACTACCGAGTTCCCAAGATGTAAGTATGGGCTAGTCCATAGGGTAAGCTGGTAACGAACAAGTCAAAGAACTCAAATAATACAATCAGTTAGAATACTAACCACTCAGAATTGAGATTAAATTGACCTATGGTCAACTACATGATATGACTAGAATAGATTGTTTACCCAAAAATGTTTATTGATGACGTGACAAAGATTTCTCACATGTGGATCGACACGTGGTGTAATTAAAGGGCAAAGCTGCTGTTCGACTATCCACCAGAAGCACACATCATCTTCAGTGTTAATTTTTTATACGACCAGGCTGATCGTGAAACCAAATTTATTTCATTCTTAAGTTGTAATCTAATATTAACTGCATTTGAATATTTCTTCATAATTATCCTTGATACGCGATTATTAAGGAAAGATAGGACATGTTGGCATGTGTAACCCTCCTTGAGCCTATAAATATGCATGAAATAGCTCAAGGATAGGACTTTTGAATTCATTAGCTTTTTTGCTTGATATTGAGAGATAAAGAACTATAGTGATTATTCATCATTCTATTGTAATCCTTCCAAGGTTTGTGAAACTCAAAGAACCCTAGTTTTTTTATCACGACTTTGAAGTTCAATAATAACAATACACTAAGTGGACGTAGGTTGTTACCAATCATTGGGGCTGAACCACTATAATTCCTTGGTGTTTTTTTCCCTTTCCATTAGATTATCTTGTCAAGTGTCGTTCCATATTTTGTCGTATATTTGACTCCGTGTCATTGGCCAATTAGAGGGTCAACATAGATAATAACGGTATGTTTACTTATCTTATCAACTGTCAATATCAGTCCAGTCCGATGTAACAAATACACCTGATCTTACTACTTTGCTAATGTTCTGGAAAGAACATAACACTGTAATGTGTAAGTAGATCATATTGTAGATTGGCAAGTCAGTGTAAATCCGGTGCACTGACTAATCTAAGGACTAACTTATTTGAACATATAATCATATTTATATTCCACTGTGATTACGTCACTATAAATAAGATTAGCTATATGCTCGGGATTTAATAGAAGTTTATATTAAACAAATAATCATGAAAATAAAACATGTAAGCAAAGTGATTGACCAAGTAAAAAAAATGATTTCTATTATTTTATTGATAATAAAATGAGATTACAAAGAATTTGGGTTTTAATTAGGGCATAAAACCCCAACAAAAACTTCCAAGGAGGTCAGACTACTCCAGGTCAAGCACGCTTAACTTTGGAGTTCTCAAGTGATGGGCTACCAAAAAGAAGATGCATCTTGTTGGCATAGGTAGTACCCGTCAATCAATTTAAGCCCTCTTCAATTGTGTAGTCCCATACCTAAACAGTCTTAGAATCATCACAGTTGACCTTCCCCAGGCGATATGGGATTGCACCGCTTTTACCCGGTCTTTCCCCGGATTCTGACTGTCACATTTGTAATTTTAGCCCGTTGAGGGCATAAATGCAATATTTGTGTATATTGTGAGTGATACCACAAGTGAGTGGTGATATATTTGTGATGCACTATCCAAGACGATCCTAAGGAGCAGTTTATCTAGAAAGTCACAACGGGGTCAAATACCCGATGTAAAATCCTTTATTGGCATATTTGACAATTTTGACAAAATTAATTAAATGAGTATTTTCGAAATGGGTAGTTTCCTGTTTTGTAATATTGAGTGGTAAATTTCGAAAATGGGTAGTTTCCTGTTTTGTTGAAATGTGTCTTTTTATAATCAGATTATTATATATATGTTAATAAAATAAATATATAATTTTCTATAAAAGAATATCTTTTCTTGAATTGGAAATTATTGGTATTTATTTTATTTTTTGATTTGATTTATTTGTCTAGAAATCGTGTTCATCTTGCAAAGATAATGTATATATTGTTTCCTTATTTATTTAGGAAAACTGGGTTTAAAAAACTGTCCAGGTTCAATGAATCTGTTTGAACGGATTGCCAGTCTGTTTGAACAGATTCTGACTTTCCTGTTTTGGAAGATTTTCCATTTATTGGCTGATTGGTTTCTGATTTGTTTTCCACGACCTAAAGGGATTCTAAAAAGTATATAATCATCCTTAGGTCGCTGGTTTTTTATCATCTCTCTTGGTGTATTATTTTCCAAATATTTTTCAAGTTTTAGAGAGACTTTTTATTATGTGAAGAACTTGAGTCCAGCAAGTTCTTAGTGGTTTATTACAGTGTACTTCTGTATTGTTTTCTTTGTGTTAATTGTGCAGGTTGAACACACTTGGACATTGGTCATCAAGCTTCGGGAGAAGTCTTGTATGTGAGTCACTTTTCGGGAGGAAAAGTGCAAGTGTTATGATTTGAAGGGAGTTCAAGATCTTAGCACTTCAGAAATTTGATTAGGAATTTAGATTACAACAGTTGCGACAAATTCAAGAGGGAGTCTTTATTTGTATAAGTCAATTTGGTTTTGTAATCATTTAGATATTCTTCTAATAAATTTCATTCTCTGGGCGTGGCCTCGTGGACTAGTAGCAATCTGCAAAGATTGCTGATACCACATAAAAATTCGTGTGTTCTTTACTTTATGTTCGTTTTTATCTTCTGGTCACAAACTGTTTAAACATATCTGGTTTGTGTTCAAACAGTCTTTGTATCTGTTTAAACATTTCTGTAACAGTTCAACAATTAATTATTTAATTTAAATAATTAAGTTGGTAATCATAAAAAAAAAATGAAATTTCACCCGGTTTGGGAGGAGCCTAGGGGTATTTTGACAATGTTATATGTGTTCGGGAACTATTGAGTAACGGGTAGTAATTTAATAATTATTTAGACATGTTGGGATTAAACGGGGATTAAACGAAATTTCCCTTGATGGCACTTGAAGATTTGGGTAGACTTAACGGGCATTTTAGTCTTTTCTTAAGAATGGGTATACACTTAGTGGCTGGAGAAAACAAGGGAACTAAGAAAAAAAAACAAGGCAGAAATCTCATGTCTCTCCCTCCTTCAGTTCTCACCTTCTCTCTCTATGGTGCTTGGTGTTTGAAGAATTTTTGAAGGATTTTAGGCCAGAAATTCAAGGGTTCAAGGCTGAAACTTGGGAGGCTAGAAACCTTGAACTTAGGGAATTAGTTCAGAGGCTAAGTTAAGTTCAAAGGTAAGCTCTTAAACCTAATCATCAAGTTGAATTCTGCTGGTTTTGTTGTTAAAACTTAAGCTTGCATGAGGTCTGGTTTTGTTAGTTGTATTTGGTTTGAATTTGGGTGTCTTGTGAGGGTATGAATTGCTTAGAAGTTTAGCTGTGATGTTTAGACTATAGGAATAAAAACTTTGGGCTTGGTTTTGAATTTTGGCTAGAACTTAAATTGAAGCTTTGTGGTTTTTGGCTGGAAAGAGGAGAAGAAACCCAAAATTTCTGGGCTCAAAATGTAACACCCCACGTCACTATGGTTGCTTTCTAGAAATGACGACTAACCCTACAAACCAACACGAGTCTTTCCAACATGCTTTTTCCTCACTCACATGCTTTCTGGGAAAACTTCCCAGGAAGTCACCCACATGAGACTACTCGAGGTCAAGCACGCTTAACTTTGGATTTCTTAAGTGATGGACTACCGAAAAGAAGATGCATCTTGTTGGCATAGGTAGTACCCGTCAATCCATTTAAGCCATCTTCAACTGTGTAGTCCCATACCTACAGAGTCTTAGAATCATCACACTTGACCTTCCCTGGGTGGTGTGGGATTGCACAACTTTTACCCGGTCTTTCCCCCTGCGAATCACAAGATTCTAACTGTCACAATCACACCCCCTTAGGGGTCCAACGTCCCCATTGGCCACACTTCTGGTTGGTTCAAGGCTATGATACCATTTGTAACGCCCCACGCCACTATGGCCGCTTCCTGGAATGACGACTGGCCCTGTAAACCAACACGAATATTTCCTACGTGATTTTTCCTCACTCGTACGCTTCCTGGGAAAACTTCCCAAGAGGTTACCCATCATGAGACTACTCCAAGTCAAGCAAGCTTAACTTTGGAGTTCTCAAGTGATGGGCTACCTAAAAGAAGATGCATCTTGTTGGCATAGGTAGTACCCATCAATCCATTTAAGCCCTCTTCAAATGTGTAGTCCCATACCTATACAGTCTTAGAATCAACACACTTGACCTTCCCCAGGTGGTGTGGGATAGCACAACTTTTACCCAATCTTTCCCCCTGCGGATCATGAGATTCTGACTATCACACGAAGGGGGCGCACCGCGACCTAGCCCTGGGGCGCCGCGGCGAGTGTGGCCTGTTGGCCTGGGTATGCTCTCTGAGATGGGGGTGCACCGCGACCCACTAAACCAAGTCGCGGTCCGCCTCCCCTGCTTGGGTCCTTGCTCTTTGACTTGGGGGCAAGTTGCGACCCACTAAGCCAGGTCACAACCCGCCTAGGAATTTTAGTCTTAGGTTGGTTTCTAGGTTTGGTAAGGCTCGGGGGTTCAAACCTAGGTGCTCGGGACAATTTCTACTACCCATTTTAGTAGAAATTGAGGTCCTAGAGGCTAGAATTATATCTCGAAGTTATTTGTTGGTTTAGAACTTGATGGATGACTATTATGAATATGTTGTGACTAGGTTTTCAACGAGGCTCGTGTTAAAGGACTGTGCTTGGAATTGTGGTGCACAGATAGCTTGGGACACAAGTAAGAAAATTGTTGTACCTGTAGAGCAAGGTGTGGCCCTATTGTTTGTATTGTAGGGCGTGGCCCTATTGATTTAATTGCAGGGCGTATCCCTAGTGTTTAAGTTTAGCGTATGTTTAATTATCTGTTATTACATTATGTGATGCATATTTGTGAGTGAACGATGAAGTCCAGGAACGGCGAAGGCCGGAAACAGCAAAGGCCGAGAACGGCAAGGAGCCGTGTACGGCAAGGGGCTAGGATCGGTATTAAGCATGCAGAGTGTAGGCTGTTAGGGCAAGGCCCTCCTAGGTTGCTGGAAACATCCTCTCGGTGAAGACCGCGAACCCAGGGCCTGGTAAAACGCCTGGGACGGCATGGCCGCTATGTGTTTAGCCTGTTGGCTACTTTGTTATATGCTAATTATAGATGTGCATATGTTATTTGTTTGTGTTAAGTTTTCTTGCTGGGCTTAGGCTCACGGATGCTCTATGGTGCAGGTAAGGGTAAGGAAAAAGTCATTCAACGATGAGTATGGAGAGTGTGGAGCGACAGGTACATGCTCGGCCTGCTCGGCCACCACGGCTAGGGTTGTTTTTGGGAAAATGTACTGTAATAGTTGAATTTTTGCCTAAGTCAACCTTAAATGTATTTTGAGATGTAAAGTATTTTCTAAACAGTATTTTGGAATCCCAAATGTTTAACTCTTTATGTTTCCAATGAATGACCACGATTTTATATTAAATGCCTTTAAATGACTTTTGTCACAATTTTAGCTACACTTTTGACCTAAATCCTCGATTAGCGAGCTAATGGCACGATTTAAACTCACTTAGTAATGGCTTTAAGGAAGTAGGACGTTACAACTTGGTATCAGAGCGAGCCAAGGTTTATGGTTCCTGGAGATCGACCGAACATGTACGCTCGCTGCCAGTGACAGGCTCGACTCAGGGTTGGTTGGTAATTATTGATTGTTTGTTAAAATACTCTGTTTGCCTGAGTATTTTAATAGAGCATGATGAATGAGTTGACATATGCATGATGCTAGGGGCATGGCCCCCTTGATTGTTGTATGTTATCTGTGATATGTGGATTTGTTGGTTGTGATTTGTTGATGTGAATTGGGAGGTGGTTTTGGATGTTGTTAGCATGCCTGATGAGTAGTGTCATTGATTGCAGGAATTTTGTTGTGATGCCACGTCGATCAATCAGACTCCGCGACAATAAGGCCGAGGATGACAAGCAGGGTTAGGACCCTCCACCTGTCCCACCGAATTGGCAACAGTTATTCACCGAGATGGAAGCTAGACTTCACCGAACAGAAGAAGAGCTTTGACAATTAAGGAATTAGGCCATTCCTCAAGGCATTGGGTTGCAGGTCCCACAGGCTGTGGCACCAGTGCCAGCCCAGCCTACTGTGGAAAATAGATGGGAACCTTTGTCTGAAAGGTTCAGGAAGTAGCATCATTCCACCTTCGAGGGTGGACCAGACCCACTGCGGGCAGAGCAATGGATGAACATGATTTCTTCCATCCTGGATTTCATAAGGATGTAAGGGAATGAGAGAGTAGCTTGCGCCAGCTACATGTTGAGAGAAGACGCCTGCATTTGGTGGGATGTTGTATCGTAGAGAAGGAATGTTGCAGTTATGACCTAAGAAGAGTTCATAAACATTTTTAATTAGAAGTATTATTGTGTCGCAGTCTAAGTTACAAAGGTTGATGAGTTTACCAACCTGACTCAGAATCGAATGACGGTTACTGAGTATGCTCTGAAGTTTGATCAGTTAGCGAAGTTCGTGCCGGATCTAGTGCCGACTGACATGGCACAGAGAGATCGGTTTGTGCCGGGATTGAATGTCACGATCGCCCGTGATGTCAAGATAACTTTTGATATGGGGACTACCACCTATGCACAGGTAATGGACATGGCCTTTACAGCTGAGGACGCCGAGGATAAAATATGGAGAGAGGAAGTTGCTAGGCGCGATGCTCGGAGGACGGTGCCTCCTTTTACTGGATCTAGTCGGGATAGTGGCCCAAGTGAGCAGAAGAAAAGGACCCCAGAATCTTTTGTTCCTCCTGGCTCGGATAGGATGGCACGGGGTGCTTTCAGTGGTCGTCAGAGCAAGGGAGACAACTGGAGGAATTTCCCAGTGTGTCCTCGA
Source organism: Humulus lupulus (assembly GCF_963169125.1). Lineage (NCBI taxonomy): Eukaryota > Viridiplantae > Streptophyta > Magnoliopsida > Rosales > Cannabaceae > Humulus > Humulus lupulus. The sequence goes on along the minus strand of NC_084796.1, from coordinate 30,823,268 downwards.
TGCAGATGACGACATCAGGGAGAATGCAGGATCAGGGCCTGCTTTACTTGTGGGAGCATCAGTCATCTGAGGAAGGATTGCCCACAAGCCAGAAAGGAAAAGCCGAAACAAAGCGTCAGTCTTGCTCCTGCCAGAGTATTTACCTTGATCAAGACGGAGGCTGAGGCTAGCCCCTCAGTCGTGACAGGTCAGATTTTTAGTGCTGGTTCTTCTTTTACAACATTGATTGATTCATGGGCTACCATTCATTTATTTCTGCTAGAGTGATAGATCAGTTGTGTAGACCTAATGATTTGTATGCTAGGGGTTTCAGACCTTGTTGCTAGCTGGGGAACTGGTAGTCTCTAGGAGATAGATTAGAGCATTGCTGGTAGAGATAGACAGTAGGGAGTTATCTGTTGATCTGATTAAGTTAGGAATGGATGACTTCGATATGATCCTAGGGATGGATTAGTTATCGAAGTATGGGGCGACGATAGACTCCAAGCATAGGATGGTGACTTTTGAACCGGAAGGGGAGGTACTATTTATATTCGTGGGGATGGTGAGTGGACTGCGAGTACCTATGATTTCAACATTGAAGGCTAGAGGCCTAATGCAAGAGGGTTGCATATGATTCCTAGCAAACATTGTGGATACCTCTAGAGTTGTGTCGGTTGGGCTGAGTGAGACTAGACTGATATATGGGTTTCCAAATTTGTTCCCTGTAGATTTTCCAAGGTTGCCGCCACACTGTGAGATCGATTTTGTTATAGAGTTGGCACCAGGGGTGGAACCAGTATCTAGGACGCCTTATAGAATGGCTCCGGCAGAATTGAAGGAACTGAAGATTCAGTTGCAAGAGTTACTAGATTTAGGATTCATTAGACCGAGTTTTTCGCCATGGGGTGCTCCAATATTGTTTGTTAAGAAGAAGGATGGATCCTTAAGGATGTGTATTGACTACAGGGAGCTGAACAAGTTGACCATTAAGAACAAGTACCCACTACCCAGGATCGACGACTTGTTTGATCAGCTTCAGGGGAAGAGAGTGTTCTCTAAGATCGATCTCCAGTCAGGCTACCATCAGTTAAGGATTAAAGAGGAGGACATACCAAAAACCGCTTTCTGCACGAGGTATGGACACTATGAATTCCTGTTTATGTCTTTTAGATTAACCAATGCCCCAACAGCCTTTATGGGCTTGATGAATAGGGTCTTCATTGATGGCATACTGGTGTACTCTAAGTCAGAGACAGAGCACGAGCAACATATACGTCTGGTATTACAACGATTGAGAGAGTATAGGTTATATGCTAAGTTCAGCAAGTGTGAGTTTTGGTTACCGCAAGTAACATTTCTGGGTCATATTGTTAGTAAGGAGGGGATTCTAGTTGAACCAAGCAAGATTGAAGAAGTGAGAGATTGGCCTAGGTCGAGTTGTGTACCAGAGGTTAGGAGCTTCTTGGGATTGGCAGGTTACTATCGGCGGTTCGTCGAGGGATTCTCCAGAATAGCCACACCATTGACCAAACTGGCACGTAAGAAGACTAAGTATGTATGGACAAATAGGTGTGAGAACAATTTAAAGGAATTGAAGCGGCGACTGATCACCGCTCCAGTATTAAGTTTTCCGTTAGACAGTGAGAAGTTTGTAGTCTATTGTGATGCTTCTAGACAGGGTTTGGGATGTGTTCTGATGCAAGTTGGAAAGGTAATAGCCTATGCGTCGAGACAGTTGAAGGAATATGAACAGAGGTATCCCACACATGATTTGGAATTGGTGGCGGTGGTATTTTCACTTAAGGTTTGGAGACATTATTTGTATGGTGAGAAGTGTGAAATATACACTCACCATAAGAGTTTGAAGTACTTCATTACTCAGAAAGATCTGAATATGCACCAAAGATGTTGGCTAGAATTAGTAAAGGATTACATTTGTGATATTCTATATCACCCTGGGAAGGCCAATGAAGTGGCCGACGCACTGAGTCGAAAGGGCCCAAGAAAATTGTTCATTTCGAGGCAGATATCAGATAAGTTACCTAAAGAGATGACTAGAGTGGGTATAGAGTTGGCAGTTTGTCAGTTAGCCAACATAACTCTTTAGTCTACGCTCCTTGAGAGGATCAAGGAGGCATAGGGGGGAGGATCCCCAGTTGAGAGACAGCACAAAGAGAGCGTTTTAGTTGGAGCGGCTAAGGACTTCTCTATTTCGGTGATGGGACTACTGAAGTATAGAGGTCGGATTTGTGTTACAATGGATTTCGGTATTCGGAGAGAGATCTTGGATGAATCTCATACCACTACCTACTCTTTACATCTGGGTACAACGAAGATGTACCAAGATTTGAGAGCTCTGTATTGGTGGCCAGGAATGAAGAGGGATGTGGTAGATTATGAGGCAAAGTGTTTAACTTGTCAACAGGTAAAGGCTGAACATCAGAGGCCAGCAAGATTGTTGTAGCCTCTAAGGATTCTAGAGTGGATATGGGAGGATATGACCATGGATTTCCTGGTTGGATTACCGAAGACAATGGGACAACATGATTCTGTGTGGGTGATTGTGGAAGGTATACCAAATTCGCCCACTTTTTACCTGTTAGGACAACTTATATTGTGGAGCAGTATGCTGAATTGTATGTGAAGGAAATTGTGCGACTACATGGGGCTCCGAGGTCGATAGTATCCGGCAAGGACCCCACCTTCACCTCCAAGTTCTGGGGGAGCCTGCAGAAGGCTATGGGCACGCAGTTGTGGTTTATTACCACTTATCATCCTCAGACGGACGGACAGTCTGAGAGGATGATTAAGATACTGGAGGATATGTTACGAGCATGTGTGCTGAACTTTGGGGGATCTTGGAGTAAGTATCTTCCTTTGATTGAGTTTTCATACAATAAAAGTTATCAAGCGACTATCAGAGTGGCTCCGTATGAAATGTTATATGGGAGGAAGTGTAGATCACCTATCCATTGGGATGAGACGGGTGAGAGAAGGTATCTTGGTCCTGAGATTGTTCAGAGGACCAATGAGGCAATTGAAAATATTAGAGCTCGAATGCTCGCCTCCCAGAGTCGCCAGAAGAGTTACTCAGAATTGAGACGCATGAGCGTAGCGTTTCAAGTCGGTGACCATGTATTTCTCAAAATTTCTCCCTTGAGAGGAGTGAAACAGTTTGGTGTACAGGGCAAGCTGAGCCCTAGGTTTGTTGGCCCCTTTGAGATTTTGGAACGGGTTGGAGAGGTAGCTTACAGATTGGCGATGCCTCTAGCTCTATCAGGGGCTCATCATGTGTTTCACGTATCCATGCTCTAGAAGTATGTATCAGATTCCACGCACGTGCTGAGTTATGAGAACTTGAAGCTGGATCAAGATTTGTCGTATGAGGAGAAGCCTGTTCAGATTCTCAACCGAAAGGATAAAGTCTTGTGGAGCAAGACCATCACCTTAGTAAAAGTGTTGTGGAGGAACAAAAAAGTGGAAGAGGAAACTTGGAACTTGAGACAGATATGTGAGATCGGTATCCCGAGTTATTCAGGTAATTTCGAGGACGAAATTTTTGTAAGGAAGGGATAGTTGTAGCGTCCCAAACTTGCTAATAAGGCTTAGGACCTTGATTAGCGTGTTGGAAGGGAAATAACTGATTTAATTACGTTATTATATGATTTTCGTGATTATGTGATTAGAAATGTATGTTTAGGTGAATTAAATATGCATGTGGGCCCAATTTGGTTATAAGGGCATATCTATAATTTTAGCCTGTTGAGGGCATAAATGCAATACTTGTGTATATTGTGAGTGATACCACAAGTGAGTTGTGATATATTTGTGATGCACGATCCGAGACGGTCCTAAAGAGCAGTTTATCTAGAAAGTCACAACAGGGTCAAATACCTAGCTCGGGAGGAGCCTAGGGGTATATTGACAATGTTATATGTGTTCGAGAACTATTGAGTAACGAGTAGTATTTTAATAATTATTTAGACATGTCGGGATTAAATGGGGATTTCTGGGAACACTCGAGGAATTATCGGGACTTGGCAATTGATGAAATTCCCCTTGATGGCACTTGAAGATTTGGGTAGACTTAAGGGTCATTTTAATCTTTTCTTAAGATTGGGTATACACTTAGTGGCTAGAGAAAACATTGGAACTAAGAAAAAAAAAACAAGGCAGAAACTCTCAAGTCTCTCTCTCCTTCGATTTTCACCTTCTCTCTCTATGGTGCTTGGTGTTTGAAGAGTTTTTGAAGGATTTTAGGCCAGAAATTCAAGGGTTCAAGGCTGAAATTTGGGAGGCTAGAAACTTGGAACTCAGGGAATTAGTTCAAAGGCTTAGTTAAGTTCAAAGGTAAGCTCTTAAACCTGATCATCAATTTGAATTCTGCTGGTTTTGTTTTTAGAACTTAAGCTTGCATGAGGTCTCGTTTTGTTAGCTGTTTTTGGTTTGAATTTTGGTGTCTTATGAGAGTATGAATTGCTTATAAGTTTATTTGTGATGTTTAGACTGTGGGAATAAAAACTCTGGGCTTGGTTTTGAATTTTGGCTAGAACTTAGTTTGAAGCTCTGGGCAGGTTGCGACCTATCCCCGGGGCACCGCAGTGCATGTGGCTTGGGTGTGCTCTCTGAGATGGGGGCGTGCCGCGACCCACTAAGCCAAGTCGCGGCCTGCCTCCCCTTTGGCTTGGGTCCTTGCTTTCTGACTTGGGGGCAAGTCACGACCCACTAAGCCAGGTCGCAACCTGCCTAGGGATTTTAGTCTTAGGTTGGTTTCTAGGTTTGGTTAGGCTTGGGGGCTCAAACCTAGGCGCTCGAGACAATTTCTACTACCCATTTTAGTAGAAATTAAGGTCCCGAAGGCTAGAATTATATCTCAAAGTTATTTATTGGTTTAGAACTTGATGGATGTCTATTATGAATATGTTGTGACTAGGTTTTCAACAAGGCCTGTGTTAGAGGACTGTGCTTGGGATTGCAGTGCTCAGATAGCTTGGGACACAGGTAAGAAAACTGTTGTACCCATAGAGCAGGGTGTGGCCCTTTTGTTTGTATTATAGGGCATGGACTTATTGATTGAATTGCAGGGAGTAGCCCTAGTGTTAAGTTTAGTGTATGTTTAATTATCTGTTATTACATTATGTGATGCATATTTGTGAGTGAACGACGAAGGCCGGGAACGGCGAAGGCCGGGAACGACGAAGGCCAGAAATGGCAAATGCCGAGAACGGCAGGGAGCCGTGTACGACAATGGGCTGGGATCGGTATTGAGCACGTAGAGTGCAGGTCGTTAGGGCAAGACCCTCCTAGGATGCTGGACACATCCTCTCAGTGAAGACCGGGAACCCAGGGCCTGGTAAAGCACCTGGGACGGCATGGCCGCTATGTGTTTAGCCTGTTGGCTGCTTTGTTATATGCTATTGATAGATGTGCATATGTTATTTGTTTGTGTTGAGTTTTCTTGCTGGGCTTCAGCTCAAGGGTGCTCTATGGTGCAGGTAAGGGCAAGGGAAAAGTCGATCAACCATAATTATGGAGAGCGCGGAGCGACGAGTACATGTTCAACCTGCCCGGCCGCCATGGCTAGGATTATTTTTGGGGAAATGTACTGTAATAGTTAATTTTTTGCCTAAGTCGACCTTAAATGTATTTTGAGATGTAAAGTATTTTCTAAACAGTATTTTGGGATCCCAAATGTTTAACTCTTTATGTTTCCAATGAATGACCACGTTTTTATATTAAATGCCTTTAAACGACTTTTGTCACAATTTTAGCTACACTTTTGACCTAAATCCTTGATTAGCGAGCTAATGGAACGATTTAAACTCATTTATTAATGACTCTAAGGAAGTAGGGCATTACAACATATCTGCAAAATGAAGGCAAAGGATTAGTAAAAGTGTCGAGCAAGGTCAAAGTAAAAAAACAAAAAAATCATCATAATTAGGCAAAAAGTAGAAGTAAGTTGTGGAAAGAGAGTCAGATCACCCTCTTCAACTCCCCCCGAGTAGTCGGCTGCCTCGAATGGAAGACCCCCATCACTATGTGATGAGTCTAAGTCTATACGCTCTATGACAACCTCCTTACCCTTTCCAGGATGGGTGGTGATGGCAGTTTTGGGAGTGCCATGCTTGGCAGCCTCCTCGATGAAAACCCCGGCCGAACTCCTGGTTCGGTGAGCCACGCAGGGTCTGGACAGGGGGATTAATGCTTTGGCTTGCTTCTTACTAGGATGTGGACTAGGCAATTTAGTGCTGGACAAAGGTTTCCAAAGCGATTGCCTAGTAGGGGTGGCATCCTTGTCCCTCGTCTTATGGTCAGGGTAGAGCCCAGCGGATACAAGTCTTTCTGCGGTGGTCAAGGCCACCAGATCTTTGTAACAAGGATCCATAGCAGCTAGTTTTTTGGCCTTTATCTCCATTTCTCTGGTGGGGGCCGACCACCTAAAGGGACCATTACAACAGAAGGACAGGTGATTAGCAACGATGTTGTCTGTGGCAAATTATTGGCTGGCATAATCGATAAGTTAATATTGGAGTCCCAGTGGCTAAAATAAAAATACCCCGACCTACCTTGTTGAGGGCTGGATTTGAGGTCAAAGAGATAGTTTATCTAGTGTGTAGTCGGTACTGGCCAGTTTAAGGATTGGTATAAAACATAGAGGGCTGAAAGGAATCGGATGTCCTTAGGACTAATTTGGGCCCGAAATAATTTTCCACACTGCAGAAGTATGGCAGAAGAGGAAGGGCGGCACCCGTGTTCATATGGGATCTACTCCAGGCGCAGAATTGGGCCCCAGGGTGCTCGATAGTTTGTACAGTAGCAGGCTTAAGGATGGAAACGTCTCCGAGATGGAAGTGCTCTTTGATGTTCTGCAGCTGCTTATCAGAAATCGTGCTCTTAGGAACCATGTACAAAGGGGCGTCCACCATCTCTGAGGCAGGGTTAAGGACGACCTCGGTATGGATCTCCATGGCATAGTCGATTTCAGCTTCCCCCTCTTGCCCTAAAAGGCTCAGCTCTTCCTCAGCGGATGGGACCCCCTGTATTTAACCAAGTGGTGGCACAGCGTGCCACATGGGGGTCTTTTTCCTCTATACCACGGTTAGTGTGTTTAATGTGGGCCATCAGTCCTTTCAAATGGTGTCTTACAACACAGTTCGGTGGTCACCTCCCCTCTATGCATACAAGAAAAAGGGAAATATGAGGCGAGAACACCGAACTGTACTCGTCGGTAAGGATTCATAAGGTATTCCGACCAGCCCAGAACAAACACAGGACAACATGCTGAATAGAGGGTAGATCAAATTCAAAACAAGGGAACCCAAGAAAGTGGAAGGTTTTCCCCCAAAACAGTTTTTTAGTGGTGTTCTTCATGTTCTTTTAAGAACACCACACGTAAATCAACAAAAAGAGGAAGTTAAAACCCAGTTTTTACAAAGTGAGAGGTTAAAAAAGGTTATCCAGACCGAGGGCCACTAAAAATAGTCATCTATTTATGTGTTCAAGCAGCATACATTTAAGAAATCTAGGGATTCATCAAGAAAATTACTCACAGTCACAATGTATAAAATGCAAAGAGAAAAGAAAGCATCTTACATGGGTTACAGAAATAACAAAAAGATAAGACTGGAAAAATTACTTGTTACAGTATTATGGCGCCGAGGACGAGTTCGTGATGTGATGTAAGGATCAGAATATAGGCTAGATCTCTCGGACAGACTGGGAGATTTGGAGCGAAAGAAGGGGGGGGGGGGGGGGGGGAGGAAAGGGCATCCCTATTTATAAGCAAGGAAAAATGAGCTCCTCCATGTAGGAATTCAATGCGTCCGTCCACTCAACAGTCCCCTTAGCCATTGCAGGCACAACTATCCAGACATGTCAGCACGCCCATCCAATCACTTCGCCTCATCCATCAAATACATCAACCACTCTTCGGAAACCATGCGATACACTAAATGAAGGACTATTATGGTGCTTTATGGTTCCAAAAAGTGGGGGGAAGAACTAAAAGGTCATTTTTTTGGAAATATTAAGGCTATTAACTACATCAGGTGTTATGCCACGTAGCAAGGGGTGTGTACCTCTGACCAGACTGGACGGTATGGTCCCCAGAGCGAAAGTTTCCATGGTGCTTAGCACCGTTGTAAACTTGGGGGGAAAATTTTATCCCAAAAATTCGCATACTGACGTGGCACTAAACTTGGTCATGTGGAACAGACTGGGCAGATGCCCGCAGGTTGGTTGGTGTATACCTGCGGGGTATACGACAAGTTACTATTCGACATACTATCACCAGAGGCCCAGGAGATCGGAGTACACTTGACAAATGAATAACAGTTACTACTCAGTACGCTTTCCAGGATAGAAGTTGTTCGGTATGATGAACAGACTGTTCGAAAAACTTATACACGATCTTTATTTATTTTCATGTAGATCTAATATTAAACAAGTTAATATGAGACAACCTAGAACATGTTTCTAAAATTTGATTCAAAGAGAAATAATGATAAGAATACTTACATTATACGCAACAGAATTAATGAGTCCTTCCTTCAGTTTCTCTAACCCTTGTATCCTTTCTGCCACATAGTATTACCAAGACTATTGTTCAATTTTCTTCACAGTCTTCCAAAGTATCCTTAGAATCACCTAGACTAAGGTGGGCAATTCTCAACACATGAGATAGATACAAAGAGAAGAAGAGAAAAGAGTAATGAGTCTTAGAAAAGGACTTCTGCAGTAGAGAGAACCTAAAACCTATCAAAAACTTGTGATTTGTAACGACCCAACTATCTATAAAACTTAGGTCATTAAACCTACTAGACATAACTACAACTTTGAAGAAACATACATAAGAAAATTCATAACTTTATTGAAAACTTTAAAGATAATATTTGTAATTCATTAATGAGCTCATTGTTTTAAAATAAAACATAACTTTTAATAAAAAAATTTACAAAGCTAAATGCGGAAAAATACATAAAAATGTAATTTAAAGAGACTAAAAGAAACATTTTCCTCGAATCGACACGCAGCCCATCCACTCCATTCACCTCCATACACACACCAAGCTTCCAAGAATCCTTCCACCTCTGCATCTATTTTCCTGCATCATACTAAAAGAAAAGGAGTGAGCCTAATGCCCCAGCAAGGAAAACTACTAACAACATAAACATACACATAAAATCATATCATAACATATGCTATAAACATATCATCACATATACTATAAACATAATATAACATATACTATAAACATATTATAACATATTCCATATAAGACTATACTAATAATGGCCATTATGACATGTGATAAACCATCTACATCCCCTGTCTAATATTTGAGGTAGGTTAGATCACATGTATTGTATGATAACCCATCTACGTCCCGTGTCTAATATTTGAGGTAGGGTAAATCATAACATAACATATTAAAACATAAACTTATCAGAACATATTATACATAACATAACATAAAAGCCTAACATATCATACAAACATACAAGATCTAGCCTATTTTCCTTACCAAAAGAACCGGGATATGAGAACAAATATGGGGCTTGGAATACTCCTAAAACCAGTAATAGAACAGTGAGTATTTCTAAAGGAAAGAGAAAGAACTAAACCACCAAGAGAAAACTTACCGAAAAGACACCTTAAGTTCAAAGAACATAAAAACCTAACCACAAAACCGTAACAAAAGTAAAAGCCTGAATGAAAACTAAAGAAACTAAGGAATCAAACAGAATTGAACTTAAGAATAAGGGTACCTTTGTTGACCTTATTGATTGGCCTAACTCCAATACTGAAATACTCTAATCCTTACTTCCCAAGTGTTTGATAAAGCTTAAGAATGGTAAAGCTTTTTCTTTCCCAACCCAAGTGTATCACTCTTATGGTCTCACTAGCACCTTGGAGTCTGATCACAGCTGAAGAGTAAGTGAAAGGGCTGGGTACTAGGTCCTATTTATAGAGGTAAGGAGTGAAACTAACCCTATTTTGACTTGAATAAAAATAATGAATTTAATTGAAGATAATTGATTTTTCGTCAATCAGAGACTGAAGACTCAGTCAAAACTAACAGAGGTAGGTCTAAGGAGTCAAAGGTGGTTTTTAAAAATTAAAACAAAAAAATAATAATGATAATATGGGCGATATATCACCCCTATGTGGCGATATATCGGCTGGACCCTAATCCCGAGCCTCCGTTCGTATGATCGTTCAATGTCAACGTGTTTTTTGTATTCAGCGTCAGGTTATATATTGGCTCTAGTGCTGCGATATATCGACATACGTGATTATTTTAAACACGTAATTGCACTTTTTCAGCATAATTAAGGTTGGATAACTACCTTGACTAAGTCAAATTACGACCTTAACAGATTCTGGTGAAGACTAAGTTTTATATTCCCTTATTTTATCATTAAAATAATAACTCCTTAATAATCATGCATTATGACAAGTGTCATAATCCTAATGGCTCTATCTAAATCTTAGGTTATAATAAATATCATATTTATAACCAGCAATATTAATCAAACCTTATGTTATAATTAATATTCTTAAGCTATAGGTTAAACTTATAAAATCCATAACTATTGCTAGGAGTTTCCAACTAAGTACCGGTTTGAACCAAAATCCACGAAATCTAAAATACTACAACTACTACTAGCTAGATAACAAAGTAAATATTCTGGGACTCTACATGATTCAACTTATGATTTCAACTCTCACTTAGCATTCCATTTATAGACTCAATTAGGTCACTTTTTTAATTAAAAAATTTAATAAAATAATAGCAAATAATCAGCCCTAGGTTGAAATTATCATGGGCTTTAGGCCTGTGAAATTTCCCAATTAATTATAAGCCCATTGGACTTAAAATCAAGGCTTGTATTATTTTCTATTGAAATTAAAAAAAATTATTCAAATCCTTTATCAAATTAATTACTTATAATTTGAACCTTGATTTAAACTTATTTATTAATTTAGATACCAATTTATCTTAATTAATAAATCTACCATGATTTCTCTTTTCTTCTCTAAATTACATAACTATATGAAACTATCAAAAATTGACCTGGTCAACTTTGATAATTCTAATTGATAATTAAATTAATTAATTGAGACTATCTAGATGATTTTATCCAAGGTACAGTGGGGACCGTGGGCCTATGAAATCAAGCTCCAATAAGTTATCATAAATCTAACAAATAAATTTACTAACTTATTAATTCCTCGTGACTCCACTAAAGACTCAAAATTGCACTCTTGAATTCATAGAATGCTCTATAAACAATATAGATACGTTATTAATTATCCATTGTTAAAACCCTAATTGCCACTCGATCCTCTATAGACGGTCTACAATGAGATGGGACTAAAATACTGTTTTACCCTTCATTGTATTTTATCCTTAAAACACTTAGTTCCTTGTAAATGATACCGTTATGTGGATATGTTCGTCAAACCTAAGGTTCTAGGAATGAGAAGCTTGCTTAAGTCCATAAATAGACCTATTCAACTTGCAAACTTTTCTTTCTTGTCTAGCTACTTTAAATCCTTCTGGCTGATCCATATAAATGACTTCGTCAAGCTTTCCATTAAGAAAAGTTGTCTTGGCATCCATTTTCCAAATCTCATTGTCGAGAGTAACTTCTATGGATAGGAGGATGCGAACGGACTTGAGGATGGCTACCAGACTAAGAGTTTCCTCATAGTCCACACCTTCTCTTTGGGTATAACCCTTTGCCACTAATCGAGCTTTATAAGTCTCGATATTTCCATTAACGTCTCCTTTCTTCTTGTAGATCCACTTGCACCCAATGGCCATAAATTCACTAGGTGCATCCACAAGATCCCAGACGGAATTTGAGTACATTGACTCAATTTCATGTTTCATGGCTTCGAGCCATAGTTCCTTTTTAGGGCTAGCCATCGCCTGTTTTAAAGACAACGAATCATCATCACTAGTGTCACCAACAACCATATTGGTTTCACCATCCAAAACATAGCGAACTAGGTTCCTAGAAACCCTCCCACTATGACGAGGCTCTGTGACTGTTTGCTCAGGAACAGTGGTAATTTCTTCATTTAAATCGACTTGCGTCGGTTGGATATGAAGAGTGGGAATTTCATCATCAACTCGCGTTGATGACGATGGAACATTGGTTGGAGTCAATTATTCAACCATCTCCTCTAAAACTACTTTGTTGGATGGTTTGAAGTTTTGGACATAGTCATTTTCCAGAAAAGTAGCATTCGTAGAAGTAAACAATTTCTTTCTGAATAACTATAGAAAAGTCCACCCCGAGTACATTTAGGATAGCCAACAAACATGCAAACTTCAGTTTGCAGTTCTAGCTTTCCCTCCTTTTTCCTCAGGGCGTGGGCGGGACACCCCCAGATTCTATAATGGCGAAAACTAGGTTCACGACCATTCCAAAGTTCTAAATGTGTTTTGGGTATTGATTTGGAGGGCACGACATTGAGAATGTCGTTCGCAGTTTCAATTGCATGTCCCCATAATGAAGTTGGTAGAGTTGAGTAACTAAGCATGCATCTAACCATTTCCAATAAAATCTGTTTTGGTGTTCTGCTACACCATTTTGTTGCGGAGTACCTGGGGCAGTAAGTTGTGATAAAATCCCAAGTTCAGTTAAATGATCTTGGAACTGCATATCCAAATATTCTCCACCCCTATAAGATAGCAAGATCTTTAACATTTTACCTAATTGGTTTTGAGCCATTGCTAGGAATTCCTGAAACTTTGAATATGTTTTTGATTTCCTATGTATTAGGTAAAGACATGAGTATCTAGAGTAATCATCAATGAAAGTGACGAAATACTCAAAACCACCCGTGGCTTGTACATTCAAAGGTCCACAAACATCTGAATGCACAAGTCCAAGTGGTTCTTTGGCCCTATCACCCTTTGCAGAGAATGGACGCTTGGTCAGTTTGCCTTCAAGACAGGATTCACAGATAGGTAATTCACCTAAGGTGAGTTCCCTCAAAGGCTTGTCCTTTGTAAGTCTTTGAATTCTATCATAGGCAATGTGACCTAGTCTCAAATGCCATAAATACGTCATGTTATTGTTATCAATCTTTTGACGTTTATTGGTCCTAGGTTTAGCTACTTTGAATAAATCATTGTTAAGAGCGAGGAGTTTGTTAGGTCGCAGAATAGAAAGCCCATTTTCCAGACATGCAATACACAATTGTGATCCATTGAAAGAAATAGATATATTAGAACTTGTGAAAGTCATAACAAATGTTCTAATTGCAACATGGAAACTGAAATTAAGTTTCTACTAAAATCCAAAATAAAAAATACATCATTTAAAATTAGAAATTTATTTCCGAACTTCAGACGAGCTCTTCCTTTAGCTTGGACCGCAACGAACGCTCCGTTCCTAACTCTAAGCTTTAAGCCGCCTTTGTCCATTTCCTCCCACGATTCAAGAAGCTGTGACATGCATGGTTGTTCATAAAGCATGTTGAATGTGTAAATGTGGACATGGATTGATTATTGAATGCTTAGAAAATCTTGCTCACTTGTGCATGGTACTGGCTCATTAGTCAGATTTGGCAAAGGTGTCAGTATCTACTGTGAAGCCGGGACTTATTAGTCAGGTTCGGCAGTGGTACTGGGCACTGGTCACATAGTGCTGACTTATAAGTCAGGACGGCCTTAGCGTGTTCAACACAAGCCAATAAAGATTAGATATAATCGATAACTGCATTGGATGACTCAAAGAGCATTAATGCCAGACCGACCTCAAGTTCGATGAATACTATACGCGCTTGTGTGACTTACCCATCAGTCACTCATCTGTTAAGTTAGAGACTTACCCATCAGTCTCTCATCTGTTAAAGGCTAGTGGCTTACCCAGCAGCCACTCTTCTGGTTAAGTTAGTGACTTGTTTTCCAGTCACTCAGTATGGTTTTCAGTATGGTTTTCTAGAACCTCAAGTGATATTCACTCATCTGTTTAAGAGCTATAAGCTCTGTGTGATTATAATGATAATCATTTGATAATGTCTATATGCAATACTGTGTTTTCTTGCTGGGCTTTGGCTCATGGGTGCTATGTGGTGCAGGTAAAGGGAAAGAAAAGCTCACCCAGCCCTGAGTGGAGAGCTTAGGTGGTGATGTGTACATATGCGACCACTTGACCACCACGGCCAAGGAGTTCTCAGAGGAACTAGGGGGTTTACCCTATTTTTGCCGCTTAGGTCGGCGGGTTTGTAAATTTGAAACAGTAATGACCATTTTGAGTTGTAAATAACTTGTAAATGTTTTGATGAGCTCATGAATAGTTTTATATACTCAGTAAAGCACATCCTTTCCTTTTTACTGATTTTCCACCTTAGCCTTTTAATAACATTTAGAACACGTTTTTAACCAAAGGACCCAGGTAGCGAGTCAAATTTCCTGTTCACCGTAACTGTTCTGGGGTAACCAGGGCGTTACAAGTGGCCTCCTTCATGCTCGCCTCCAGATCCTCTTGAAGTTTTGTTGCTTCCTTGTAGTTAGTCTCAACGACTTCCTTAAACTTCTCCTTGGCAGCAACAGCCTTGGCCAGTTCTTCTTGGCTCCTCTTCAGCTCCTCAGTTAAATTGGCGACTTTGTCATCAGCCACTTTAACATTGGCCTTGCATGTCTTGATCTCCTCGGCTGCTGCCTTTTCCTTGGTTCCCATGCCTTGATCTCCTCGGCATATTTTGCACCGACCTCTTCATCACGACGCCAGTCGTTGTTCATGGTCAAGATACCCTGCAAACAATAGAAGAATGAAGCTTTTAGAGCTAATCAAAGGAAATGTTGTTCGACTAAAACACAATACATAAGAAACTTACATTGAGAAGTTCATTGAACCCACGAGCAAGGACCTGGCTGGGGTTCAACGCAGGAAGACAGGCAAAGGCTCCCTGATTGTGACGGTGCTTGGACAATTTTTGCAGTTTTTCATTTGTTGAGCTATAGGCATTGCTCAATAAATCTGTAGCCACAAATCTTCCTGCCTGGTCGGTGGAAGGAGCAATGCGAGGAGGAGGCGTAGTTGATTTAGAAGGAATGGGAGCTGGAGGGTCCTCTGGTCGAGCTCTTTTCTTGAAGGCTCCCAACTACCTTTTCCAGGGTTTTTTCTGCTCGACTTCTTTCTACTTGGTGGAGTGTCTGCGGAGGCATAGATATCAAAGGCATTGTCGGACGGCATGATTACAAAACAAGAACAAATGAGCAGATATGTCAAAAAATAGTTTGACACAATAAAGGAACAAACTAAAAAGAAATTCTAAGTAGTATACCCGAACTATTATTAGTGGTCGCTACATTATCTAAAGAGCTACTGCTACACTCATTTTCTGCCTCAAAGAAGTCCAAGATAAAACTACTGGTCGTAAATTTAAAGTTGCCATCCCTATCAAATAAAGGACAAGGGATGGGCAAGTTATTTAGAAGTGAGAAATCTATACCGTTCTCGTCTGAAGATTCGAGTATAGGGTCGGTGTATTTCTGTAGTTTTTGTTTTCCCCTCCCATGATGGGTAGAGGTATTATCTGGTCGAGTATTAGGGGATGGTTCTCGAATGGTCACTCCCGTTGGTCGTCGCCTTTGGGGTTGTGACACATATTGTTGCTTCTTGAGGATTTCTTGTCCTTCAGTGCCCTCTCCAGTGGCACTCCCCGCAGTAGATTCCCTCACTTCCTGGTGAGGTTCTAGAAGGCCGACCAACCTTAAATTGCTCTCCGTGACCAGCTCCTTGATGCTTTTTTCAATATTCTTCATGCTGGCCAGAGTTATGGCTCTTATCTCCATTTCTGGAGTAGGGCCTGGTCGGTACCATGGACCTAGATGCAGCATAAAACAACTAAGGACAAGGAAAGATGACAAAATGACTAGATAAATGTCAACCAGAGATTGAAAGTTTACCTCCTCGTGTGAAGGCCATGTTGTCGGCAACCAAGTCAGTTATAATGAAGTACTCTTGGAAGTACCCTCCTACATTGGACCTATGGGTTATGTCACTCAGGAATGTGCGAGCAGATTCCTGGTGATAAAAATGGAAGAACCCCGTGTTGTTCTAATTGGGGTTGGATTTGAGATCGAATAGATAGTTGATCTCATGCGGGGTAGGCACAGGCCATTTTTTGTGGTTGTATAAGATATAGAGTATTGAAAGTACTCTATATCCATTGGGTGTTATTTGGAAAGGAGCGACCTCGAAATAATTGGCCACCCCTCGGAAAAATTCATCCAAGAGCAAGATTTCCCTTGCTTCTATATGATACCTCGACCAGGCGCTGTAGGCACCTCCAGGCACGTTTGCCCTCTGGTCGGGTGTTGGTTTGTACAGGGTAACCCTAGGAAGTCATACTTCTTAGGATATTTTTCCACCATCCTGGCCGATACCACGCTAGGAGGGGAAATATACCAGTGTACCTCTGCTCAAGGGCCATCACGGGTGTAACGCCCTGGCTACCCCAGAACAGTTACGGTGAACAGTGAACCGGAAATTTGACCCACTACCCGAGTCCTTTGGTTAAAACGTGATCTAAGTGTTATTATCAAGTTAAGGTGAAAACCAGTAAAAAGGAAAGGATATATTTCATTAAGTATATAAACTGCTCATGAGACATTCAAAATGTTTACAAGTTGTTTAAAGTACAAAATGGTCACTACTGTTTCAAATTTACAATCCCCGCCGACCTAAGCGGCAAAAATAGGGTAAACCCCCTAGTCCCTCTGAGAACTCCTTGGCCGTGGTGGTCAAGCGGCCGCATATGTACACAACACCACCTAAGCTCTCCACTCTAGGTTGGGTGAGCTTCTCTTTTCCTTTACCTGCACCACATAGCACCCATGAGCCAAGGCCCAACAAGAAAACACAATAAAGCATGATGTAATATCAACAATGATCATAATAAACATTCAGGACTATCAGTCCAAAACAGATAGGTGATAGTACCAAAAGTCACAAAAGTGGGTACAGCTCCCTCTAGCCATGTGACGATAGGGTCACCAGGGGTTAACTGATAAGTTATCCTTTTATAAGTTTGATCAGGATAGGTGTATGGGGAATAGTCACCAACATAACCTTCCTCATGACGTAGAGTCATAACCCTGGAACATCGTTCCCTAGCCATGTGACAACAGTCACCGGGGCCTTATGCCCTGGCTCTGAGTACTAGTCTTAGACTAGCCAAGCGCTTATAAGTTCATCGACTTTAGGGTCGGTACAGCATTAATGCCATAGAGCCATTCAATGCTGATATCGATTAGATCTAATCTTCGTTTGGCTCGACGTTCATGACGCTATGCCATTTCTGACCTTTAGGTCAGTGTCCCTGACTAGTCAGTGCCATAAACCAGTAAGCAACATTCTCTAGCATTTAATATGCAATCCATGTCCACATTTACCAACCAACATGCCTCAATAACAAATCAAGCATGTCATATACATAAACAGGGTGCAACTGTATTCATACACTGTTTTCTTACCTCTGGTTCGAGTGAAAATTAATATAAAGAACGACCCTTGAGAACGACCAATCTTTTAATTCCTTAACGGTCACCTGGTCATAACCAAAATATAGGATTCATCAATGAAAATGATAACAAAGGGTTCCCAAACCAAAACCTAGCCTCCGAGACATCGAATCCTACTAAATCAGGTAGTAGGATCGATCCTGAGGCCTAAGGCTTGAATCCCCAAGCTAAAAACAAATTTCTAGCCAAAAATGCCCTTAAGGGTCGTGGCTCACCAGAGCCATGCCGCGGCTCACCCCTCTGACAGAGCCATTTCCACCTTAGAAACAAACATAAGCCGCGGCTGTAATGACCCAACTACTCTAGACTTTGGACCATTAACGAAAACTATACATAAACACTAATTCTTAATATCACTTACAAGTGATAAGATAATAACTTTATTTAAACTTTGAAAAAAACAAAGGTTAAACTTACATAAAATTTAAGTTAGGATATGGGATCCCATTGTTTTAAAACCAAAACATGACATAATGATAATTTAAAAAGAGATTACATAATAAAATGCGGAAAAATACATATAAAAACCATAAGAACAAAAACTACATCCTCGAATCGAAACTCTCGGCTCTTTGAATCCATTCCGCCTCAATACACATTCCCTAAGCTGCCAAGAACCTTACCCGCCACTAAAACTATTTTCCTGCACATATAAACAAAAAGGAGTGAGCCTAATGCCCAGCAAGGAAAATCTAACATATAGCCATATACATAAAAATGCATAATGCAACATAAAAACATGCCATAACACTTATGTCACATACATACTATAATGGCCATTATTACTTGGGGTCCCATAAACTAAGCAAGTCATATGCCCATTAGATTAGTGGGGTCTTGCTAGCTAAGCAAGTCATATGCCCATAATCTATTTGGGGCTTGTTAGTCATATAGGTCATATGCCCAAGTCTACAATCATACTTAACATAACATATTACATAACATAAAATCATAAGATAACATATAAAATCATATAACACATAAATCCTATCCTATTTTCCTCACCAAAATAACCAGGATATGGGAACTGATTTGGGACCTTGGAACACTCCTAAAAACCATTTATAATATGGTGAGTATATTGAAGAAAAGGGATGAAAGTGAAAAAGGGACTATGCTATCAAAATATACTTACCAAAAACCTTGTGCTTAAGAACTTGGATTTCCTAACCAAGAATAAGAATAAGGTTAGAATGAGTAGAAGACTATGAGAACTTTAAGGAACATAATGCAGAAATGGACTAGAGTTTGGAAATACCTTGAAGACTTATATGACCAATCTAAACCTTGAACCGAAATGTGAATAAACCTTACTTCCCCAAGTGTTTGATAAGCTTATAGTGATCAAGCTTATAATTCCCAACCCAAGTGGTTACACTCTCACACTCACCTAGCAACTTGCAGCCTCTGAACTTAGAGTAATAGATGAATAAATGGCTGGGTACTAGGTCCTATTTATAGAGTTTAGGAATGAAAATATCTCCCTTTAATTTGAATAAAAATAATGGCTTTTTAAGTGAAAATAATTTGAATTATCGTTCAGCAGAGGCTGAAGACTCGTTCAAACAGATGCTGGACTCATCAAGAGGTTGAAGGTTTGAATGGAGAACGTTTTTGAAAACTTTCAAAATATGCTGAGAGGGGCGATATATCGCCCCCTGTAGGCGATATATCGCCTGGGCCAGTATGCCCGAGGCAATCGTGCAACATTTCGTGTTTTTCGTATCTTCATGCTGCGATATATCGCCCCCTATAGCTACGATATATCGGCATACGCTGATTATTTAAACACGAAATTACACATTTTTAGCTTAATTTAAATTGATTAAACAGCCTTGACTAAGCCCTCTAACGTTTTCAAAGCTGCTGACTGACCTTAGAGTATTCAAATTTAACCTTAATAAATTTAATCCTCAAAATACTTAATCATTAATAAACCCATACATAACATGTTCTATTATCTAATTGATTCTTATCTAAACCTTATAGTATAATAAATATTATCCTCACTATCAGTCATATTAATCAAACCTTAGGTTAAAATTAATATTCCTAAATTATAGGTTAAACTTAGAAAATCTACAAGTACTACTATGAGTGTCCAAATAAATCCCGGTCTGAACCAAAAATCCACAGTCATAAAGATAATACTATTATTACTATTATACTACTATCTAACTAGCTAAGTAAAGTTCTTGGACACTACAATTCTCCCCTACTAAAAAGAATTTCGTCCTCGAAATTTACTTACCAAATAACTCCGGATACCGGCCTTGCATGTCTTCCTCCAACTCCCACGTTGCCTCTCGTTCAGAACTATTACTCCATAGGACTTTGACTATAGGAAAGCTCTTGGACCGTAACTACTTCATCCCCCTATCTAGGATGCTAACCGGTCGTTCCTCGTAACTTAAGTCTTTCTGGAGTGCTATTGTATCGTACTTGAGGACGTGAGATGGGTCTAACACATATTTGCGTAGCATCAAGATGTGGAACACGTTGTGACTATCTGCTAATGCTGGCGGTAGGGCTAGTCTATACGCAACTACTCCCACTTTGTCCAATATCTCAAAAGGACCTATGAATCGGGGACTAAGCTTGCCTTTCTTCCCAAACCGCTTTACACCTTTCATAGGAGATATCTTCAAGAAGACTTGATCTCCAACTTGGAATTCCACATCGCGTCGCTTGGCATCCGCATAGCTTTTCTGTCAGCTTTGAGCAGCAAGCATACGCTGTCTAATAAGCGCTACTACTTCTTGAGCTTGTCTAACAGCTTCGAGGCCTAGAAGCTGCCTTTCTCCTGGATGATTGTAATGATTTTAAGACTTGTGTTTCGAATTTGGATGCTGTAATATTTGAGTTATTATGTACTAACTAGTAGTATAAACTACTAAGACATTATTTTCTTCATTTTAGATTTTAATTTGATCATCTTTTCTACATTTTTGTTTAGATTTTGAATAGATTTTTTTAAATGGGTTATAACCCAACCCTTAATGTAATTAGTAGGGTTGGGTTATATATTAAAAATGTTTTAAATGGGTTAGAATTTTCTAGGCTGATGTAATTGGGTTGGCTCATTCAAACACCTCCAACCCAGCCAACCCAACCCATGCCCAGCCCTATTAAGCACAACTTTCCATCCTCAGACAGATGGTTAGTCAGAACGTACTATACAAATTTTAGAAGACATGCTAAGAGCTTGTACTTTAGACTTTCCAGGGTCTTAGAGTAAATATCTACCGCTTATGGAATTCACTTACAACAAAAGTTATCATACCACAATAAGAATGGCACCTTTTGAAATGTTGTACGGGCGTAAGTGTAGAACCCCACTTCATTGGGAGGAGGTAGGTGAAAGGCAACTGTTGGGTCCAAACGCAGAAAGGGAGGCAACAAAAACGGTAGAAAAGATTAGGCAGAGAATGGTCACAGCTCAGAGTCGTCAGAAAAGCTATGCAGACTCTAAGAGGCGAGACATAGAGTTTGAGTAGGTGACCATGTTTTTTTTTTAAAGTATCACCCATGAAGGGGATTATGCATTTTGGTAAGAAAGGAAAACTAAGCCCAAGATTTATAGGTCCTTTCAAGATACTGGACAAAATTGGGCAAGTAGCATATCGTTTGGCGTTGCCGCCATCGTTAGCAGAAATACATAATGTGTTCCACGTTTCAATGCTGAGAAAATATGTATCTTATCAGTCCCATGTGTTGAATCACGAAGCTCTGGAATTGAAACAGGACTTGAGTTATGTAGAACGACCAATACGCGTTCTAGAAAAGGGAACTGATGAGTTAAGGTCCAAAAGTATCCCTATAGTAAAAGTTCTGTGGAGCAATAGTAGTGAGCGAGAAGCAACCTGGAAATTGGAAGAAGATATGAGGGAATAGTATCCCGAGATTTTTGGTAAGTCAAATGTCGGGGACGAAACTTCTGTAAGGAGGGGAGAATTGTAGTAACAGAGGTTACCTTTCTCTTAGACCTCTTTATTTTTGTGAGTATAGGTTGTCTTGATTTTATAGAATAGATCTACTTGAGTTGTGGTGATAGAATAAGGTTTAATTTTTTTTAAAATATTTAGTGGTTATGATTATTATAGTATAGTATAGCTTCATGATATTAGTAGCCTTGTTTGTGGAAAAGAGGTGATTGCATAAGAAAAAATTAATTATGGTATTATTAAAAAGTGTTATGGATCGAGTCTACATAAAGCCCTAAAGCCAAATAATATTTTGGGCTTAGTAATTTCGAAATCAGCAGCCTAGAGAATTAGAGTTTGTTATTAATGATTAGTCAAGATATTTGTGAATTAGGTTGTTATTTAGATAATTAAATAGAGTTTTTGTAATTTTAGGGTACTGTAACTTTCGAATTTTTTCTGACCTAGTTATATTATAATTTTGGAAAAATAGTATTTCTAGAAAATTGTAGATAATTGAATTATCTTTCTAACGGTATAAAGATTGTCTAAATCGGACTTCTACAACTCTAGTTATGTTGATTTTACTACATGTGAGTCTAGAGTTACGAGATTTAGGAAGTTAGATGTTGGGATATTTTTTCCTAGGTAGTTTGATGTTAGATTATTCCTCAATTATTTAATAAAAATATTAATAAGATAATGTAGAGATATTTTCTATAGAAGTTAGGATTCTATTTTATTTAAATTTAAATTTGGATTGTAGTTGGAATGGAATTAGGATTTTTTGAACCAAGACTATGCTTGGCGATATTAAATCGAGATATGTGAACCTTAGATCTACATACGAGATATGGAAAAGGATCGAAAAAGATTCTTTTGATCACTTGAGAAGTTTGCAAGAAGAAATCGTAAATATGATTTGCTTGTCTCCTTTTAATATATTTTAATAGTTGGTTCAAATTTTTATGCCACAGACCATATTTTTGTCTTGGTTTAAGGAACGCATTATTCAAGAAAATAAAGAAATACGAAAGAGAAACAAGAAAAGGATTGCAGATTGGTAGACCAAGAAATAACTGGCATGGAATATAGTTTTTTATTTTCAACTTTATATTTAGTCTCTTTTTTTAAAATTAGTTCTAGAATTCTGTCTAGGAACTATATTTTGGATTCCTTTATTTGATGAGTGAACAAATTTGATATTTCTTTTGAATAATAAATTTAGTTGTTATTTTTTAAAATATATTTATTCCACCTATTTCATCAATGAGTAAAATTGATAATTATGAATTATTCATTATTGTGCAAATCATAGATTTAATAAATAAGATATATTATTTTAACAACAATTAAGTGAAATATATATGTGAATTATTTTTTAGTTTGGCTTGTAATTAATTAGACACATAAAACAAATAAAAGACAATCTTTTATTGGAACCATTTATTAGTTCTCGCCCTATTTATATAGTTTATTAATTAAAGTTAACCAATAGACATTTCTCTAATAAAGGCTCAAAAATCACATATCATTTAGCTAATACATAGAGATGTATGTTGAATCTTTTAATGTTCAAAGCTAAAAGAGATAATAAATAATAAGTCAATATAGATTGACATTTATTTATAATATGTTTATTTTTTTAATGCAAAGAAAATTTCTAGAAAATTTCAATCAAAGTAAAGTCACTTAATGACTTGTTTGATCTGATCAAAAGGAAGTGTAAACTCGAATTCGGAATTCAAGAAATTTGTATGTGAACATGGAATTCAAACCCAACTCACATACAAATAGAATGCTAAGCAAAATTAGTATTTTGAGAATGAAATATAATCATATTAGATACGATTAAATAAATAATGAGTGATCATTATCGTCTTTATTATTTCTATAATTTTAACACTTGTTATACTCTGTACACATTTGATTGTACAATATCAAAGACTTAAAAGTTGGGATTCACAAATGGTTATGTGAATAAATTGAAAATTAGTGAAACAATTTAATAATCATAAAAGATTACAAAAGTATTTGTATCTCTTAAATGCTACTTTAATGAAGCATGATTATTATAATCACTATATTTTTCTAGTTAAGTTGTACTAGAAATAATGACTGCAAGTCAAGTAAGCAATTTACTGATAATTAACAATGATAAAACTAGAAAATATCACAAATTATGTAAAGCATTATTGTAGTGGGAGCGCTAGTTAGTAACTACTCTGTTACAAATATAAAGTTTAGTTGGTTGTGTGTAATACAATCTAACTATATTTCATTCACATGCTAGCATGTAATGAAAGGTTTTTATAGAAAACAATGGTTGAAACACCATGAATCTAGAAATGGAATTTGGTATTCTATGACATTTGGATCCTTGAACATCCAACTAAAGTTCATGAAACTTCAGTTTGAAACAGGATATTCAAGATAAAGAGAAGAACAGAGGAAAGTACAGACTTTTCATAGTAAGGTTGATAGCCTAAGGCTATAAACAGAAAGAAGAATTTATTACTTGAATAAATACCTTCTACTGTAACCAAGCTTAAATATGTTTACATACTCTTATCCATTGCTTTATGCATGGATTATGAGATTAATTTAAATGGATGTCTACGTAGTCTTTATTGAATAGCTGACATGACAGAACCGTTTGAAGATCTTGACCAGAATGATTCTACTGTGATTCTTATTCTTAATATTGATAATTTTCTAATAATTGGGAATGATGTAGATAAATCATCAATATAAAAGAAATGGTTAGTTGAACGTTTCTAAATATAGATTTAGAAAAGCCAAGAATGTTCTATATGTTCAAATCTAAAGAAAATGAAAGAACAATCTTTTCGCACTGTCTCAAGCAACTTATATAGATAAGAAGCTTAAAAACTTTAGTTTACAAAATCCAAGAAAGGTTTTTTTCCTTCCCGGTCAGGAGGATGTATTATCTAAATAATAATGTCCATTTACTCTTTTACTAGAAAAGAATGACATGAGACAGTATTCCTACAACTCAGTGATGGACTGTTTAATGTATCGAATGTTATGTCTTCGAATTAACATTTGTTAAACGATGGGAATAGTCAACAGTTCTCAATCCAATGATGGATTGAGTCAATGAATAATTATAAGGACTTAATTTTGAGTGCCTTGAATATAGTGGAAATTATATGTTTGTGTATTTAGGAAGTGACCTAAAATCCCAAAGGATGACCTGATTTTAAACCAAATAGAAATCTTCAAAGATTGATATCAGAATATGTTTCCATAACTGTGGAGGAAACATATTAACCTGAAAATGTATTGGACATTTCAGATTTATATGTTTCACCATAGAAGCCAAAATGTAACAACTACGAGCAGTTAAATTGGCTATTTGATTTAGTTGAGTTCTTTGCCATTCTGGAAAGGGTTTCAGAATTGAATAAACTACTAGTATCTCATTGTGAAAGCAATGGAGATACAACTATTCTAGAATAACTAGAAATCATAAGAGGGTAAAACACATGAAATGAAGTTATCATTTATTTCAAGACAATTTTACATAATTGATTTAATGATCTTGAAGATAACTTCAAAATAGTTTCTTACAAAACTGTTAACAAAGACTTTATTAGACATATTCTTTCAGGAGAATGTGATTGACACATTAAGAGAGATGCCTCAATTTGCTTTAGGGCAAGTGGGAGATTGTTGGGAATAGTGTCCTTAAAGCAATTGTAGTTGACAAATGTTTTAAATGAAATAAATAATTGAATTGAATTATTATGTATATATATAATATGTCTGATATTGTGTTGATAATATTAAGTACATATTATAAAATTCCAAAGTTTATCTATGTGGTCTTAATCTCATATTGGTATGAGAGGATCGAGATTAAGATAATAAGCTTGAAACAGTTCGCAGTAAAATAAAGTCATGGAATCTAAGATTAATTACTGCTAGTGCGGTTCGCTAGTATTATAAATACAAGTAACCTAGATTCGGCTCACTGGTGTAGTAGGACACTTTAGTGAAGATACTTTATATATAGTGATACAAAGAACTGGACTAGATGTGATTTGTTAATACTTGTTTAAACATCGTTTCGTAGTATTAATCAAACACATCAAACAATGATCATATACACGATGATCTTAATCTTGAGGTTACTATGAACTCCTATATATGTCATCTGATCCTTTGATTCATGCGTTAATGTTTGTCAGAATGATCAGGCGAAGAACGATTGGGGACTCAATGATATATATGGTTGGGGACATATTTTAACAGATATGGAATCTATACCTTCTTATAGATTGAATAATGGTTCCCTATTGGGTTGACTTTTGGAACAGAAAAGGTTATGAGCGCTCACGTCACAAACTTATTGTGACACAGCCTTCACTAGTAAAGTCAATGGTACTCTAGGAACAAGATATAATTAAAAGGGTAAAACGGTAATTTTATTCCCTTTTAATTATGAACCATTAATAGAGGATTAACGTTGTATGTAATGATTATATCAATGGACACTTTATTCTTTAATAAGGTACTATGTAAATATATGTCTATAATTATCATGAGTTCAATCTCATATTTATAGTGGAATAATCATGAGATTAATAAATATGAGTATTTAATCAAAGAGCTTTGATTAATAATATAATATTTATTGGAGCTTGATATTATAGGTTCATAGGTCCCCAGGGTGGCTCTATATCAAGGTAAGAGTTGATACAAGGGTAAATCTGTAATTTGGAAATTTGAGAAGAATTTTATTCTTCAGGTCAAGTATATAATTATATGATAATTGAGATTGAATAATTAATTTGGAATTACTTATTAAATTTTCGAAAATATGTTTATTGACTTAAATATATAATTTTGAAATTCATATATATAAATAAATAAATAAAATTTTGAAATTATTTATTTTATTTGAGTGGGAGAAAATAAAATTGGTAAGTCAAAAATAGTTTTTGATTTATTGAATTTTAAAAGATAATGATAATGATGACCATCAATTTGAATTTTGAATTTAAAATTATAAATTTAAATTTTGAAAGTTGGTTGCAATCTTTTCCTTAAAAAGATAATACCATATTTTGTGGAATGATTGATTTTAGTTAAATAAAAGAAAAATGTAATATCCCTGAAAAGGGAATACTGCAGTTCACGCATGACACGGTCCAGGGACTGTGTCATGCATGTAGCAGTGAACAAATAATGTATCTGTGTTGTTTTTTTATTTATTTAATTAATTAATAATTTGAAAATAGATATTTTCAAATTTGCTAAGTTAGATATTTGCCTAAATCAATTCCAATCATCATTATGATATTATTATTATATTACTATTATTATTAGGAATAATAAGGTAATACAATAATCTCTATATATATGTTAAAGAATAACAAGAAGTAGAGAAGCCATAGAGAAGTTAGAGAGAATTCAGAAAAGTTTAAGAATTTTTGTCAGACAAGAAATCTTCTTCTTCTTTGATTCTAACATTTCTCAAACCATAATCCAAGTTCTCATATGTTGAGATATACTTGTGATTCCTAAATTATAAGCTCATGTTCTCTATGTGCCCACACACATCTTGGGGTGTAGAGAACACTTCAGAAGATCGTAGTTTGAGTACTCAAAGCGTTGGATAGGAAGATACATATATATATATACGAAAAGACTCAATGACTTGATAGGCTTCAAGAGGTAAATACTTTTGTTCTTGAATATTTGTATATGTATATATGATATATATAAATATATGTATATTTATATATATATATATGTTTTTTCTTGAACATATAAATTGTTTATATGAGAGATGAAAATTTTTGTGTTATATACACTGGGCTCACCATGCCCGCTTTCGCTACGCACTCTGATTATATTTTCCAACACTGTGGTACTTTCTTCATTTAAATTGACTTGCGTTGGTTGGACATGAAGAGTGGGAATTTCATCATCAATTTTCGTGGATGACAATGGAACATTGGTTGGAGTCAATTATTCAATCATCTCCTCGAAAACTACTTTGCTGCACAGTTTAAAGTTGTGGATATAGTCATTTTCCATAAAATTAGCATTCGTAGAAATAAACACTTTCTTTTTTGAAGGACTATAGAAAATTCCACCCCGAGTGCCTTTACGATAGGCAACAAACATGCAAACTTTGGTTCGCGATTCTAGCTTTCCTTCCTGTTTCCTCAAGACGTGGGCGGGGACCCCTAGATTCTATAATGACGTAAACTAGGTTCACGACCATTCCAACGTTCTAAAGGTGTATTGGGGATTGATTTGGATGATATGACATTTAGAATGTCGTTCGCAGTTTCAATTTCATGTCCCCATAATGAAGTTGGCAAAGTTGAGTAACTAAGCATGCATCTAACCATTTCCAATAAAGCTCTGTCTCGGCGTTCCGCTATACCATTTTGTTGCGGAGTACCCGGGGAAGTAAGTTATGATAAATCCCAAGTTCAGTTAAATGATCTTGGAACTGCATATCCAAATATTCTCCACCCTTATCAGATCGCAAGATCTTTAACATTTTACCTAATTGGTTATAAGCCATAGCTAGGAGTTCCTTAAACTTTGAAATTTTTTATGATCTCCTATGCATTAGGTAAAGACATGAGTATCTAGAGTAATCATCAATGAAAGTGACGAAATACTCAAAATCACCCTTGGCTTGTACATTCAAAGGTCCACAAATATCTGAATGAAAAAGTCCAAGTGGTTCTTTGGCCCTGTCCCCCTTTGCAGAGAATGGATGCTTGGTTAGTTTTCCTTATAGACAATATTCACAAACAGGTAATTCACCTAAGGTGAGTTCCCTCAAAGGTTCATCCTTTGTAAGTCTTTGAACACTATCATAGCCAATGTGACCTAGTCTCAAGTGCCATATATACGTCATGTTATCGTTATCAGTCTTTTGAAGTTTATTGGTCCTAGGTTTAGCTACTTTGAATAAATCATTACTAAGCGCGAGGGGTTCGTTAGGTCGCAGAATATAAGGCTCGTTTTCCAAACATGCAATACACAATTGTGATCCATTGAAAGAAATAGATATATTAGAACTTGTAAAAGTCATAACAAATTGTTCTAATGCAACATAGAAACTGAAACTAAATTTCTATTAAAATCTGGAATAAAAAATACATCTTTCAAAATAAAATATTTATTTCCGAACTTCAGGCGAGCTCTTCCTCTATCTTGGACCGCAACGAAGGCTCTATTCTCAACTCTAAGCTTTAAGCCGCCTTCGTCCACTTACTCCCACAATTCAAGAAGCTATAAAGAGTTACAAACATGGTTAGTAGTTCCAGAATCAATAATCCAAACAGATTTATCATTCTCTATAACACATGTTTCTAAGATAAATGAACTATAATCATTACCATTGTTTTTCGCTGCTAGAAACATGGGGCAAACTTGTTTCTAATGCCCCTTCTCATTGTAGTGAAAGCACTTACCTTTACCTTTCTTGTTTTTCTTTTTCTTCCCCTTAGGCGTTTGTGCACTTGGTTGTGCACTATTCTTTGCATCCGTTGCAGTCCTGGGGTTATGTTTTGTCCATTTTTCCTCTTGTTTCCAGCTTTTGAAGATGAAGCTAGGTTAGCTTGAGCCTTAGCTGGATCAGCAGCAGCAGCAGTAGTAGTCTTGTTTTCTCCTCCCTTACTTAGTCTACTCATGATTGGCTCGAAAGTCTGAAGCTCG
This sequence comes from Humulus lupulus, assembly GCF_963169125.1. Taxonomy (NCBI): domain Eukaryota; kingdom Viridiplantae; phylum Streptophyta; class Magnoliopsida; order Rosales; family Cannabaceae; genus Humulus; species Humulus lupulus. The sequence continues at coordinate 30,794,096 of NC_084796.1, read as the reverse complement.
TTCATGAGCTGCGTCAGACCATTGTTGAGTTTGTTCATCACATAGTTGGTGGTAAACGCCAGGAAAGCTGGAGAGAGATTGTTGAGGATTAAGCCTACTTGAGTATCCTCATCTATTATTGTTGCGTGCAATTCAACTTCCTGAAAGTAGTTGGTCATCTTGATCAGGTGATCACGAACGTGCTGAGACAGTGCCATCCGAGCATTGGCATATTTCTTGGTGGCCTCAAAATGAGTCTGCACAAACTTTGCCCTGAACATATCTTGGAGTTGATCCATGATTTCGTAGGTCATCTCAACATTCTCCATCTTTTTCTTGAGAGTGTCGACCATATTAGTCAACATGTAGTACCGTGCCTTGTTACTAGCCGCTTGCCAATGCTCATATTTGTCTCTTACAGACTTGGTAGATCCTTCAGCTAGAAATTATGGGGATTCTTTAGTCATGAAGAACTTGGAGTTGTCACCAATCAACACTATGTTGATGTTCTGCTTCCACTTAAGGAAGTTTTCTCGAGTTAGTTTCTCCATTGAAAGTTGAGAAAGGATGGGAGTAGACACAACCATAATAATACTACATATTATCAATAAAATAGAAATCAATCACATTTGCTCAATAAAACTTCTATTCAATAAAATTTCAAGAAATAGCACAACATATACCATAAATATGTAAGATATGGAAAAATACCAAAATAATCATATCTCTATTACTTTAGGTTTTTAACTATTCTATGATATTGTTGTCCCGGTTGGCGAGAGTCAAAAAAAAATATCATTACTTAAATAGAGTTGTAAAGTCATTTAATAATGGACCCCATTATTAACAACCTACTATTCGATCAAAATAAGAAAACAAATTTCTTATTTTATGAGCTAGACCCACTATTGACGTCATTTTTCGTCAACTTAACTTTGAAGAGCACTAAACAATATTTCAGAAAAGAAGGAAAGAACAGTAGAACTTTTACTTAATACAGTAATTAAAATCTGCCTAGTCCACGAGTCAATATTATTGAATCGTAATACTCCTTCAAAGCTTTCTCAGAGCAATTCGACCGAGTATTCTCAGTACCAATTTGTGAGTGAATACAAATGAAAATTACCAGGGTATTTATAAGCTTGGTTGGGAGAGTATCTTTCCCTGATTCAGGGAAGCTATAACTAATTATTCAAATTTGAAATAAATGTAAATAAATACATTAAATACATAATATCTCATCGAATTTAATATAAGATAACAACAAATCCCTAAGGAAAAGGGATCTCATAACAACTATTGTGTGCAAAACATGTTGCTAACTATGAACACAAGGTTAACGCGCTTTCGAGATGAACCAATACTTCAAGCTCATTATTCCAGTCTCCTCAGCTAGTGGTTTCATCAAACTCAATCTTCGGAGACCAAAATCTTCAAGCTTACAACTAAGGCTCAAATAACACCCATATGCATCGGATAAGATTCTTTCTTTTGAGCTTATACCTTAAGCTCGAGCCTTTTAAACTTGTGCTAGATCGCAAACAAGAACAGGTCAGGAATCATGCATATTTATACAAGTGTTCAGACACTGCTTGTTATTTTCGAGCTTACACTTTACGAGCCTACATTTCGAGACCCATTTATTCATCATTGAAATTTGGGTGTAACAGTTTGCCCCCTCAAAAGTGTTGGTTTGAATCCTACGAGAAGGAAACTTTTGAACTCCACTTTCAAAAATCATGTCACCTACCACACTCGAGTGCGGACACGCGTCACTTAGGGATTGAATGCCCAGAGTACTTGAGTTCTCTCTTTTTCTGCTCATGTCCCTTCCAATTCTTTTTGCTGCCATATTTCGGGATCAAACATGATCCCTTGGATCTTCTTCTAATGCAAACCAACGGTCCAAATCAACTCAACCTTTGAAATGTCGACTGGGGTATATATATATATCCTTTTTCCATCTTCTTCATTCCCACTTTTATTCCAGAGAGAAAAAGAAAGAAAGAACTAGGGTTCCCTTTGCATGTTTTCTAAACTGAAGAAACAAAACAACTCCAGTACCTTGGGATCATTCCGGCTTCCCATCCTCCAGTCGACGATCTCCTCGTTTCCACGAACCAATTTGTGTAAGTGCTCTAATCTCTCTTGGTTGTATATGTATATTTTTTTTTTCTTGTTTTTATGTTTCTTTTGTCAGTGAGGATGTTTCTCTGGTTTTTACCAGATTTTTAAGGCTCCTATCTTACATTAGGCAAAAAAAATTATTTGAGGGGATTTGGTATGACCAGAACCACGGTTCAGACCCCGAAATTATTTTTTTGGTAGAAATTGGTAAAAATGGTGTTTTCAGGTAATGGGGTGTTTTTGGTCATAGATTTCATGTAGCTTAAGAAATAGGGTTTTGGATTAGGGTTTTAATGCACAAATCCCGAAAATATCACCTTTTTGGGTAACTGCCAACTTTTTCCCTAAAAATTCAAGATTCTTTTAAACTAGTAACAACTGCCCCACTCTCGCGTGGGTGCACTCTCAATACCCCGAACTTTACAATAATTTGAGGTGGTCATTCAAATTAACCTCGCCCTTTCGAACCTTCAAGCTCAATTCAAGGCAATCTCGTTATCTCGAGCTTACAAACTCGAGTTATTAAGATTAATTTTCCATTCTTTAAAATTATGGGCCCTCACATTTTTCTTTCTTGTTAGATGTCGCAGTCTTCAAAGAATTGGTAGGGGCCCGAGCTTTCCATCCCTTACCATCCCTCAACCCCTGAACCTGAGTCACCTTTCACACAAAATCAGCGATTGATTTGTGTGCACAAGGAATGGTGTGAGCAAGAATATATACGAGCTCACTTATAACGTCAAATCTACGAGGTCGAGGAAAGAAAAAGGAAAAGACTCCGAGTCGCAGCCTATCCCGATCCGAATCCCGAGATCCGACCTATTCCATTAGACCCCAAACTCAAATTCACCATAGACTTTCCACCTGGTGAGCTCTCATTCACCCTAATGGAAAATATTCCAAAACAACCAACCACCTCCCAGGCCCTTTCAAACCCAACCTCGGAGGAGGATTTTTTCGAGGCTGAGCACTACCAGAGCTCAGTCACTTCAACCAACCACATCTCTGAGCTACTATCCTTCCATGGTCTTAAGCTATCTAGTATGATGATGTGCCGACCTGCAACCTCCAACAAAAGGAGTTGCTATGCCCCGAGAGATGGCATTCCCAATCGAAAGGTCAAGCTCACCGCCTGGAGTCGCAAGCACATGAGGTCTGGGGCCTTGCTGCCCTAAAGGATTACTTTAAGAGTTTTTTGGATTATTTCGGCATCGCCCCCTTCCAACTCTAGACCAACTCTTTCAGAGTTTTATCAGCTTTGTGGTCGATATACTTCAAGATGAAGTGGGATGGGCCTTCGGCACAAGAGATCTTATACCACTTCTGCCTCAAGATCAACCCCTCTCAAGCCCACGGAGGAGATGGGTTTTACTATTTATGAAGCTACCCGAAGGAGAAGCATTTTTCGAGGACATACCTAACCATCCTCCAAATTTCAAAACAATCTTCTTTTGGATGGATGGGCTCGCCCCTTCCCAATTCTATTCCTTCCAACGCATTCGTAAGTATCTCAACACGCTCATCTTTTCTTTTTTCCTTTGATCTGTTGAGCTCGAAATATTTATTCAACTCTTGCCTGCAGCAAACTATCATCGACCTACTCCAACAAAGGCCACGAAGGAACACAGGGCGGAAATTCTTCAGCTCCCATATGGTTGAAGATCCCTCACTTATCTCCTCCATGAAGATAAGCTCCGAGCTTGTGACCTCTTGGGTGAAGGCGAGTCCACGAACGATTCGGGGATTCGCAAATACTCAAGGTGGGAAGACATGTCAATACCCATCGCCAAACTTCCCCCAAAAGGAGGCCTTCGGGCTCGCAATCCCGTGCCACCGCCTCCCATCTACTCGAGTGACCAGTCTCAAGCAATGAAGCCCACGACGAGGCCTCAACGAGCTCGGCGAATGGAGGTAAAGTAGTATTGGATAATTCCATGTGGTCTCCTACCCTTCTTAGTTTATAGCCTAAAGTAATGGTTCTTTTTAGGACCTCGTGAATAATTTCCGATCATGGTCGAGGGTAGACCTTAGAGTCCATAGGCTCGATAGCTGGCTAGGAAAATACCAGACCATGTATAGTCTAAATGAGGTCTCGGATAGGGTAGTTGTACAATATGGGACCAACATCTATAGGGATCTATCGAGACTATCCCCCACCTATAGAGAGGGGAACTCCTTAGAGTCATCAGAAAACAGGGGGATTTATTGGTCCTCAAGCTTAAGCTCGGCTGAAATTACCAGTTAGGTTTGTTTTATCTTGGAGTCACATTACTTATGACAACCTTATTCGATTTCTGACATACTATCTTTTCTGTTTCTCAGGTGATATGGATTTGGACCTAAACAACCTTCTCAACAAGCCTGTGGCCTCGAGGGCAAACAAACGCCAACGGGTGTCCCAAAAGGGAGATCGCCCTTCCAAACTCACCAAAAAAACTGAGGTGGTCCCCCTGGCCCAGAAGCCGTCAGATCCAGGCCAGGTTGTTGAGCTCACAGCACCCTCCGAGGTTGTGCATTCTCTTCTTGCAGCTCTTCCGAATCGAGCCCAAGCTTCTATCCGAGACTGCTTCCTGTCGATCTCGACGTATGTGCCCGAGTTTGTAGTCGACAGCCACTACAACAAAAAGGGTATTTAGGGGCGACGGATGTCGCCCCTAATAATACCCAAAGTCATCGCTGACGTGTCGCCGCTAATATTTCGATGCTAAAGTCGATTATTCGCGGCAACAAAACTGTCACCCCTAATAAATAGTATTAGCAGCGATATTTTCGCCCCTAATAAATTGAATGTTAACCCTAATAATAGTGATTCCCATATCATATTTCGCCCCTAACAATAAAAAGTCGCCCCTAATAATATGATATTAGCGGTGACCTTGATATTATGTCACCCCTAATACTTTTATATAATTAAAAAAAATAATAAAAATTACTAAAATAAAATATTTAAATAATATATTTTAATTTATAATATCAAAATTAAATATGCATTAAAATAATAATACTAATATTAAATATGCATAAAAATAATAATACTAAAATTAAATATGCATAAAATTAATAATCTATTAAAAAATCCAATAATACAATATTATCCAAATTAAATATCCATACAATAATTTATTAATTAAAAGTTATTATTTAATACAATAATATATAAAACATCTCAACCTCGGCGTCCTCCATGTTGTCTCCTTCTTCTGGTGCCTGCGGTGGTTGCGGTGCCTGTGGTGTGTGCGGAGGCATCACCCATGGATACAGTGGAGGTAACGATGATCCTCCATGTCCATACATGTATGGATATAGATAGGGCGGAGGTTGAGACAATGGCCCACTCATATGAGGTGGATACAGATAGGCCCGTGACAGTTGGTATCAAAGCCAAGTTAGAAAGAGCTTGGCAAAACACACTATGGTGAGCAACACTCAGAGGATCGAAGCTCTTGAGAAGCGGTTGGGGGAATTAGATGGCTTGGACAAAAGGGTCAAGGATCTTTCCTCTGCAAGTCATAACTCGGGATCGTCTGATGCAAACAATCGCATAGCTGCGCTGGAAAAGGAAAATGATGTTCTCCTATCCAGAATAATCACGTTGGAGAAAAGAAACACTCCAACAAGTACTTCTATTTCCCCTCGGTGGGAAGAGCGCATCGCGACAGTGGAGCGCATGATGAAGGAACAAGAAGTTTCCATAAATGACACTACGGAAGACTTCAGGGAGGCAGTTGGCGTGCTCAGAGAAGAAATGGCTGAGCTAACTGCCAAGGTAAACCTGACCATGCGAGTAGTTGGGAATGCCCCTGCAACAGGGCCGATAGGTATGGAATATGGCCGAGCTAAAGTACCCCAGCCGAGGCCCTATAACGGGGCTAGAGATGCAAAGGATTTGGAGAATTTCCTCTTCAACATGGAACATTATTTTAGAGCCGTGCGGGCTGATTCGGAAGACGGAAAGGTCGCCATGGCTACCATGTACTTGTCTGGGGATGCCAAGGTGTGGTGGAGGACCAAGTATGATGACATAGAGAATGGCAGGTGCACCATCACATCTTGGGCAGACCTGAAGAGAGAATTAAAGGCACAATTTCTGCCAGAAAATGTTTCTTACATAGCTCGACGCCAGTTGAGAGAGCTCAAACAAGTCGGGATAGTCCGAGAATATGTGAAGAAATTTTTGGGACTAATGCTCGATATAAAGGACATGTCCGAAGTAGACAGGCTCTTCTGCTTCCTCGAGGGATTGAAACCGTAGGCCAAACAAGAACTTCAAAGACAGAGTGTGCTGATCTTGCCACCGCTCAAGCTGCTGCTGAACGCTTAACAGATTACACTCCGGAGAGCAGCCTGCCGAAAAGGGCTACTCCTCCAACCAGCTCAAGTAGCGCTGGGAGTAAGAAGTCTGGGAAGTCCTGGCAGGGCAAGAGTGGGGGAGAGAAGAGGACAGCTGAGTCCAATTCTTCCAGTGGTACAGATGCTGCTGCAGGGAGGAAGCCGCTAGCTTGTTGGCTTTGCAAAGGCCCACATAAGTTGGCAGTTTTCCCTTACAGGGGCAAGCTGAATGCCTTCATTGGCCAAGAACAACAGGGCGAAGGAGAAGAGGAAGACGAAGAGTACGCGCACATGGGCGTTGTCCACATGTTGAATGCTCTCAAGAAACATGGAGAAAAAGGGAAGAAGACCCTGGGGAAGGGGCTAATGTTCGTGGATGCCACTATCAATGGCAAGCCCGCCAAAAGCGCGATGATCGATACTAGCGCCACCCACAACTTCATCTCTGCACTTGAAGCAAAGCGACTGGGACTGAATCTGGAGAAAGATGTAGGCCGCATGAAAGCGGTCAACTCCAAGGCCTTGGCCACAACTGGCATGGCTAAAGGGGTAAAAGTTAGAATCGACACGTGGGAGGGGTAGACTGACTTAGTGGTTGTCCATATGGATGACTTCGATGTAGTTTTGGGAATGGACTTTCCAACCGAGAAAGGTGCCATTCCAATTCCTGCCACTGGAAGCTTACTCATAATGGGAGAGACTCCTTCAATGGTGCCTGCAAAGGTGAAACCACCCCCTGGTGTGAAGCTTCTATCAGCTTTACAGTTCAAGAAGGGTGTGAAGAAGCAGGAGCCAACTTATGTAGCTGTACCCACCGTGTTCGAAGAAGTAGTGGATGAGATTGTTCCACTAGAAATTTCGAGGGTCTTAAAGATGTATGGGGACGTGATGCCAGATAAACTCCCCAAAGCCTTACCACCAAAGAAGGGGATTGATCACCAGATAGAGTTGGTGCCGGGAGCAAAGCCTCCAACTAAAGTGCCTTACAGAATGGCACCCCCTGAGCTAGAAGAGTTGAGGAGACAACTAAAAGAGTTATTGGAGGCAAGCTTCATCAGACCGTCGAAGGCGCCATTTGGCGCACCGGTGCTATTCCAGAAGAAGCATGATGGGAGCTTGAGACTGTGCATCGACTATAGCGCTCTCAATAAGGTGACAGTTCACAACACCTACCCCATCCCTCTGATCGCTGATTTGTTCGACCAACTAAGTGGAGCCAAATACTTCACAAAGTTGGACTTGAGATCGGGCTACTATTAGGTGAGGATTGCAGATGGGGATGAACCAAAGACAACGTGTGTTACTCGATACAGAGCATTTGAGTTTCGAGTAATGCCGTTTGGGTTGACAAATGCACCTGCTACTTTCTGTACACTGATGAACCAACTATTCCACAAGTATCTAGATAAGTTCGTGGTGGTGTACTTGGATGATATCGTGGTTTATAGCGCCACGATTGAAGAGCATCAAGAACACTTGGCTCAAGTGTTTCAGAAGTTGAGAGAGAACTAGCTATATGTGAAGCGCGAGAAATGCTTGCTTGCACAGGAGAGCATCAAGTTCTTAGGCCACGTTATGGAACGTGGCCGAATTCGTATGGATCTGGAGAAGGTGAGGGCAATCCAAGAATGGAAAGCCCCCACAAATGTGAAAGAACTCCGCTCCTTCTTGGGCCTAGCCAACTACTATAGGCGATTTGTGGACGGCTACTCAAGAAAGGCGACACCCTTGACCGAGCTTCTGAAAAAGGGTGTGACTTGGGCGTGGACTGACAAGTGTGCTGAAGCATTCGGGAGTTTAAAAGAAGCCATGATGAAGGATCCTGTTCTTGCCTTGCCAAATGTCAGCAAGCCCTTCGAAGTACAGACAGATGCCTCATATTATGCTTTGGGAGGGGTACTAGTACAAGAAGACCACCCGGTAGCATATGAGAGCCGCAAGCTGCTGAAGCTGAGAAGCGGTATACTGCCCAGGAGAAAGAACTCCTCGCAGTTATACATTGCTTGCGAGTGTGGAGACATTACTTGCTGGGGTCAAAGTTCATGGTGAAGACGGATAATGCAACGGTTAGTCATTTCCTCACTCAGCCGAACTGACCCCTAAGCAGGCTCGATGGCAAGAGTTCGTGGCAGAATTTGACTTCCATTTTAAGCACAGGGCAGGACGCTTGAACCAGGCAGCTGACGCCTTGAGTCGCAAAGCAGAATTGGCGACTCTAAAGATCCTGGCTAGTTTGTCAGCTAGGGTGGTGAACACTCCACTCAAGGAGCGCATCAAAGAAAACCTGGAGAAAGACCCGGTTGTCAGGACCATCCTGAAGCTCGTAAAAGAAGGCAAGACTCGCCAGTTCTGGGTGGAGGATGATCTTCTGTGGGCTAAAGGGGGTCGCTTGTACGTTCCGAAAGCTGGAGATTTGCGGAGGACATTACTAAGTGAGTGTCATGACACCATGTGGGCAGGTCATCCAGGGTGGCAGAGAACCCATGCCCTCTTGAAGCAGGGATACTACTGGCCACAAATGCGAGTTGATGTAGTGGAGTACACCAAGACCTGTCTCGTCTGCCAGCAAGACAAGGTCGATAGGAATAAGACACCTGGGTTGTTGGAGCCCTTGCGAGTCCCAAGCTGACCATGGGAGAGTGTGTCGCTTGACTTTATCACCAGTCTACCGAAGACAGGGAATTTAAGTGCGATCTTGGTGGTCGTGGACAGATTCTCAAAGTACGCAACATTCATCCCAGTGTCGAAGTACTGTTCGGCAAAAGAGACAGCCCGACAATTTTTCAAGCATATTGTCAAATATTTGGGAGTGCCCCAGAACATTGTTAGTGACTGAGATGGAAGATTCACTGGGACTTTTTGGTCCGAACTATTCAGTCTCTTGGGGTCACAACTGAACATATCCTCGAGCTACCATCCACAGACAGATGGGCAGACAAAAAGATTCAAGGGGATGTTGGAAGAGTACTTGCGCCACTTTTTCAATGCCAATCAGAAGAATTGGCCGCAACTACTTGATGTAGCTCAATTTTGCTTCAACTCTCAAAAGAGTTCTTCATAGAATAAGAGCCCTTTTGAAGTTGTTAATGGACAGCAACCACTGCTGCCCCACACAGTGGATGAATATCGCGGTCGGAACCCGCAAGCCTTTCACTTCACAAAAGACTGGAAGACAACGACAGAGACTGCCCTAGCTTATTTAGAAAAAGCATCAAGAAGAATGAAGAAATGGGCAGATCAGAAGCGCAGACCACTGGAGTTCAAAGCAGGTGACTTAGTGTTAATCAAGCTGAGGCCCGAACAGTTGAGATTCCGAGGGGACAAAGACATCAGACTCGTTCACAAGTACGAGGGTCCGGTCTCAATCATCTCAAAAGTTGGCCTAACTTCCTACAAAGTCGACCAACCAGCATGGATGAAGATACACACGGTCCTTCACGTCAGCAACTTGAAGCCGTATCATGAAGATCCAACAAATCCAGAGCGCAACAAGTCAACCAGAGGAGGAGTCATTGTTCAGCCAAGGAGCAAGCGTCAACCTGAAGAAATCCTGGCGGAAAGGACGGTCACCACTGACCGTAGAAAGCATAAAGAGTATCTGGTAAAATGGAAGGGGCTCACAGATGACGAGATCAGCTGGGAGAGGGCGGAAGACTTTAAGAAGCTCATGCAGAAGATTGAAGATCTACAAGCTACTTCATCGAGGACGCCGAAGGATTGAGTGGGGGAAAGTGTGGCGTGCTGCCCCTTTGGCACACCCACATGGAGCCATTTTGTAAGTGATTATGCCTTGGTGCTTGATCATTAGTCAAGTCTTGCACCAAGCAACCTCATGGGATAGGGTAGTGGCAGTTTTGTAATTATGCATATGTCTCCCAGACAAAAATCATATATGTTCCTGGGAGGACCTTATTTCCCTAGAAGGCTCCTTAGGGGGAGGTGACCTGGTGTAATGACCCACTAATCTAGACTATTTGGTCCATTAACAAATCTATACATAAAACTTACATTTTTGCGGAAATACCATACTTTATTAGAAACTTGTAGAAACAAAGGTTACTTTCATAAAATAAATAGGATATGGGTACCCATTGTCTTTAAAACAAAAATAACTTAAAGTAAAAAGAGTTACATAGAAAATGTGGAAAATACATTTAAAACCATAAAAACATAAACAAGACTACATCCTCGATTCGAATAACGCTCGGCTCCTTGACTCCATCCACCATCGATACACATCCTCTAAGCGTCACGAATCTTACCGCCTCTAAAGCTTATTTTCCTGCACATAAACAGAAAGGAATGAGCCTAATGCCCAGCAAGGAAAATCTAACACATAGTCATAAACATAAATTTCGTAATAAACATAAAGACATATCATAACACATAATACACTTATTATAATGGCCATTATTACCTGGGGTCTCATAGACTAAACAAGCTTATGCCCATGAGATTAGTGGGGTCCTACCAGCTAAATAGGCTTATGCCCACAATCTTTTTGGGGTCTTGTTAGTCAAATAGGGCATAAGCCCAAGCCTACAAACATACACAATCATAACATATTCATAACATATCATAACATATCATAACATAACACATAAGATAACATAAACATAAACATATTGATTCTAGCCTATTTTCCTTACCAAAGTTACCGGGATATGTGGACTTAGTTGGGACTTTTTGGAACACTCCTAATAACCATTAGAAAGAGTGAGTCTAAAGAAGAAAAGAGATGAAAAGGAAAATGGGAAGACTAAACCATTGAAAGTACACTTACCAAAACTTATGTGCTCAAGAGCTTAGATTTCCTAACCAAAATGAAGATTAAGGTTAGAGATTGAGTAGAAGACTATGAGAAAGAGAATAACATAATACAGAAATGAACTAGAGTTTTGGTTACCTCAAAGACTTGAAAGACCAATCTAACCACAACCGAGATACTAACGAACCTCACTTCCCAAAGTGTTTGATAAGCTTATGATGATCAAGCTTATAATCCCCAACCCAAGTGTTTACACTCTCACAATAACCTAGCAACTTGCAGCCTCTGAACTTAGCTTGATGAATGAAAAATGCTTGGTGCTAGGTCCTCTTTATAGAGTTCTAGGAATAAAAATCTTCTTTTTGGCTTTGAATAAAAAAAAAATTTAATTGAAAATATTTGAATATCCTTCAGCCAAAGGCTTAGGAATTTTTCAAAATTTTCAGAGAGATTTAAGGATTCAAAGCTTGATTTTAAAATAATAAAAACAAATAGAATCCTAACTTCTAACTCCCTAAATCTCGTAACTCTAAACTCCCCTTCAGTAAAATCAACATATCTGGAGTTGTAGAACTCTGATTTGGACTCTCTTTATACCGTTAGAAAGCTCATTAAATTATCTACAACTTTTAAAAAATACTATTTTTCGAAATTCCTAATATAACTGGGTCAAAAACAGGTCGGAAGTTATAGTACCCTAAAGTTACGAAAAATCTATTTAATTATCTAAATATCAACCTAATCCACAAATAAATAAAATTGTTATAAATGTCATGCTCTTATCAGATTTTGGTGAAGACTAAGTCTTATATTTCTCTTATTAAAATAATAATTTCTTAATAATCATACATATGATAAGTGTTACTATCTTATTGGGTCTATCTAAACCTTATAATATAATAAATATAATCCTTAATATCAGTCATATTAATCAGTCTTAGGTTAAACTTAATATTCTTAAACTATAGGTTATACTTAGAAAATCTATAAGTACTACTATGAGTGTCCAAATAATTCCCGGTCTGAACCAAAAATCCACAGTTACAAAGATAATGCTATAAATACTATCATACTACTATCTATCTTAGCTAAGTAAAGTTCTTGGACTCTACACCTGGTGACTTAGGGAAGCACCATGGCCATCAGCAGATAGGGGCCAAAGCTGTGTACTCCCTTGCCCAATCAAGGCTATATATTAATAAAATAATATTTATCCATACTTTCCCATGTGTGCTTCCTTGTTTCCTATGTGTTACTTGTTTGTTATCTTCGTTGGGCCATTGCGTGCCACTTGCCTTGTTGTGTGCTTTGTGTTGTGTGGACGTTCCTAGGAATGACTTGCTTTGTGCTTGCTCATACTTCGTTATTGCCCGTTGCATGTCCGAGATGTGTATGTGGCTAACCACTGAGTTTGTTTGCCTGTAGGTGTGTGTTGTAGGCTAATTTGCTAGCTTGAAGAGTCTGAAAGTGTCGCACGTTCTGTCTAGTTGGAGTACCCAAATAGCCGGCCCATGACACACGACGGCAACGAGCTCGAAGTATTGGTCAATCTCGAAAGTGCGTTAACCTTGTGTTCGAGGTCAGCAACACGTTTTACACACAATAACTATTAGGAGATCCTTTTTCCTTAGGGATTTGTTACTATCTCATATTAAATTCCAATTGTCATGGGATATTATGTATTTAATGTATTTATTTATATTTATTTCATATTTAAATAATTTTTTGTAAATTCCCTAAATTAGGGGAAGATATTCTCCCAATAAAGCTTATAAATAGCCTGGTAATTTTCATTTGTATTCACGCACAAATTGGTATTGAGAATACTCTGTCGAATTGCTCTGAGAAAGCTTTGAAGGAGTATTACGATTCAATAATATTGACTCGTGGACTAGGCAGATTTTAACTGCTGAACCACGTAAAAGTTCTACTGTTCTTTCATTCTTTTCCGAAATATTGTTTCATGCTCTTCAAATTTAAGTTGACAAAAAACGACGTCAACACCCACGGTTTCAATAATCATAGATTTAGTCCTAGCAATCACCGTAGGGGAGAGTCTATTAGAATTTGACCTATAATTATCTATCTTTCGAAATCTAACCTTGTCAAAATAACTAATGAACACCTTCCGTAGGGGAAGATTTGAAGCATCTCAAGGCCCCATTGATGTAACGCCCTAGTTACTCCAAGATAGTTATTGTGAGCTTTGAACCGTGCTTAACTCGCTAATCGGGTCATTTGGTTATAAACGTGCATCTAGGTGTTATTAATAGGCTAAGGTGAAAAACTCGATCAAAAAGGAAAAGATATATTTTATTTAAAACATAAAACTGTCCATGGGCCTATAAAAACATTTACAAGTTATTTACAATCCAAAATGGTCATTACAGTATATAAATTACAACCCGCTGACCTAAGCAGCAAAATAGGGTTAACCCCTAGTTCCTCCGAGAAACTCCTTGGCCGTGGTGGTCAAGCGGCCACATATGTACACATCGCCACCTAAGCTCTCCACTCAAGGTTGGGTGAGCTTTTCTTTCCCTTTACCTGCACCACATAGCACCCGTGAGCCAAGGCTCAGCAAGAAAACTCATTACTGCATGTATATAATTTCAGATGATGATTATGATAATCATCCAGAGCTTATGGCCCTAAACACATGAGTGACTGATATGTAAGTCACTAATGTGGGTTCCGCACCCTTAGCAAATGAGTGACCATGGAGTCACTAGCTTAAACCAGATGAGTGACTAATGAGTGAGTCATTAATGTAAACCAAATGAGTGACCATGGAGTCACTAATGTGGGTTCCACACCCTTACCCATGTGACGATGCAGTCACCTGGGCCTTCTGGCCCTGGCTCTGAGTGACTAGCAATTAAACTAGACAGGCAATTTTAGTTTTCATCGAACTTGAGGTCGGTCGAGCATTAACGCTCATGATGAGTCATTCAATGCTTATGTCAATTAGATCTAATCTTTTCAGCTTGCGTTAAACAAGCTAATACCGTTCTTGACTCTTAAACCAATACCATATGACCAGAGCTTAGTACTACTGCCGAACTTGACTAGTAAGTCACAGCTTCACAGTTAATACCAACACCATTGCCGATTCCGACTAATAAATTAGTGCCATTCACAAGTAAGCAAGATTTTCTAAGCATTTAATATGCAATCAATGTCCACATTTAAACACTCAACATGCCTCATGAATAACCATGCATGTCACATATGGGGTGCAGTTTTCTTACCTCTGGTTCGAGCAAGAAATAGTAAAAGAACGACCCTTGAGAATGATCGGCCCTTTGATTCCTTAGCGGTCACTGTAACGACCCAAATTTTCTAATAAGGCTTAGGACCTTGATTAGCGTGCCCGGAGGGCAATAAATGATTTAATATGTTAATATGTGAATTTATGTGAATATGTGATAGAGATGCATGTTTAGTTGAATTAAATATGCATGTGGGCCCCACTTGGATATTAGGGCTATGTTTGTGATTTTAGCCCGTTGAGGGTATAAATGTGATAAATGCGATATGTATGTGATTTATCTGTGCAGCACGATCTGAGACAATCTTGGGGAGCGGTTAGCCAGAAAGTCACAACGGGGTTGAGAATCCGACTCAGGGCGAGTCGAGGGGTATTTTGGGTATTAGATGTATTATGGGGTTATCAGGTTATGGAAATAAATATTTGGAGATATATTTGAGGTTAGAATGTCTAGGAGGGAATATTGGGGAAATTTACCATTTTGCCCTCGGGGACGTTTTGGTACCCCGAGCCTTAAGGTAACCCTATAGACTTAAGTTAAATAAAACAAAACTTGGAATTGTTTAGAACATTTAGAAATCGACTCTTTCCTTCTATCTCTCTTGAAGTTGTCTTCTTTTCTTTCTCTCCATTTGAGCTTGGGAGAATTCTTGGTGAATTCAAGTTAAGGATTAAGTAGTGAAGCTGAGAATCTTTGGAGCTAGAAGCCTGAGGCTTAAGGACCGAATTCAGAGACTAAGTTGTGCAAGGGTAAGCTTTAAATTACAAGGTTTTAGCTTGAAGTTTCTGCTGTTTTTTTTAGAATATGTAGTTGGGTGAAGGATTGATTTTGGGTTTTATGAGGTTTTTGGTTTAAGCTCTTGTTAGGTTTTGCTGCTGTGATTGTCTTAAGACTTCTGAGATTAATGTTTGGATTGTTAGGTTGATTTTTAAGGATGGTTTGTTGGGTTTTAGAAGATAAAATGGAGAATTTTTCTGGGTTCGAAGGGTCGGGCCGCGGCATTGTTCTTGCTGAGCCGCGGCCCTCCGAAGCATTTGGGTGGCCTGGAAAAAGAGCAGGTCGCGGCATGCCTTAGCTAGGGCCGCAGCGCGCATGCCCTGTTTTGGGTGTGCTCTCGGGTTTGGGGGCGGGCCGCGGCATGGCCCCATAGGGTCGTGGATCTTAGTGCCATTTTGTGTTTTTAAGTGTGTTTAGGCTTGGGAACTTAAAGGTTAAGGCTCGGGATGGATTTTATTACCCGGATTGATAGAATTCAAGGTCCCGGAGATTAGAGATATGGCTCAAAGTTATTTAATGGATTAGAACTTGAATGGATGAATATTGTTAATGTGTTGTGACTAGGGTTTCGGCGAGGCTCAAGTTAGAGGACTGTGCTCGGGATATCAGTGCTCGGAGAGCTCGGGACGCAGGTAAGAAAACCCATGTTCCCATAGAGCTTGTATGCAGGGCTGAGCCCAATATGTTTGAACTGCAGGGTGTAGCCCTTTGAATTGAGTTTGTTAAAGTTCAGTATATGTTTTATTATGCTATGAATGCAATTGTGTAAATGCTCGGCAAGAGCTGGGAATGGCGCAGGCTGAGGTCGGCAGGGGCCAGGAAACGGCAAGGGGCCGGGAACGACGTTAAGCACGTCGAGTGCAAGGCCGAGTGCGGCAAGGGGCTGGGAGTAGCGTTGATCACGTGGAGTGCGAGTTTCCAGGGCGAGACCCTAAAGGATACCTGGGATATCCTCACGGTGTGGACCGCAAACCCAGGGCCTGGTAAAGCGCCTGGGACGGCTTGGCCATATGTGTTTAGCCTATTGATGGCCTGTTTAAACGCTATGTGTTTGTTATGCATATGTTTTCTGCTTGTGAGGGTTTTCTTGCTGGGCTTCAGATCACGGGTGCTCTGTGGTGCAGGTAAGGGCAAGGGAAGGGTCGACCAACCATGAGTACGGAGAGCATGAAGGGACGCGTACATGTTTGGCCTGCTTGGCTGCCACAGCCAGTGGTTTTGAGAGATGATTGTATTAAAACCTAGATTTTGTCGTCTAGTCGACTTGGTTTGTACTTATATGTTGTAAATATTTCTAAACAGTGTTTCGGGATCCCAAGTGTCAAACACTTTATGATTTTCAGTAAATGGAATTATTTTCAAAGTTTATAACTCTATTTATGGCTTAATTACCCTTTTTGACCTAAAATCTCGATTAGCGAGTTGAATGCACATTTTAAACTCACTTAGTAACGGCTCTAAGGCAGTAGGGCGTTACAGTCACCTAGTCATAACCAAATATAACCTCCATTAATGAAAATCAACCATAAAAGGTATTTGACCTAAAACTCACTCCCGGGACCCCAAATTGTACCCCAATGGTGAGTAGATTCAATCCCGAGCCTTAGGAATTGAAACCCCAAGCCAAAAACCCTCAAAAGTGCCCAAAACAGGAATCTGGAAAAGCAGGGTAACGCTGTAGCGCTACCCCCCTAGCGCCCCAGCGCTACAGGCAGAATGGAAAGCCCCTGGCTAGTGCTGTAGCGCCCATAGCTAGGCGTTGTAGCGCTACAACTAGGGTATTCAACCCTGGTTTTTCCCTCCTTCAACTCCTCCATTTCCAATCTCAAGCTCAGTATAGAACCCTCTTTAATGGTGGAACACAACCCTAAGCCCTCAAGGTCCACTTCTTAAGCTTGGTTCCTCAAATTAAGCTCAAAAATCCAAGGAGAAAAGGAAGGAAATGGTGTACGGGAGAGAATAACTATGCTCTGTTTTACATAAGCATCTACAACCTTCAAATGGCTATATCTATCCTTAGGGTGAAAAGACTATATTGCCCCTAAGCTTAATTAAAACCCTAAACATCCTCCGAGGGCAAAATTGTCATTTCTCGCCTATCTCGTTAATCATAATTAACACTCTCCAATTCCCGTTATTTCCATTATTCTCAAATACCAATAAACCATATCCCATTACCCTTTTAATTCCCGGTAACGTTCTAATTACCAAATCACCCCGAGACTCACCCCGAGCTCCGAAATCAACCCCGTTATGACCAAACTGCTAACATGCATTAAAAGATCGTCTCAAATCGAAAAACTCGAACAAATCTGCATTATAATATGGCCTCATCAATAGGTCATCAACATGCATGAAAATACACAATTACGCCCTTAGTGGGCCAAATTACCAAAATGCCCCTGTCATGAAATGTGGACCCACATGCATGTATTTAATATCATATTATAATATAATTCACCTAAACATGCACATAATCATTTAATGGCATAATAAATCAATTATGGCCCTCCTGACCTACCAATCCAACCATTAAACCTCAGTAGGGATTTTGGGTCATTACAATTAAGTTATTGACCTTGTATGCTAAAGGTGGAGATCGAATATAATTCTTAAAATAAGCTCATTATTTAATTAAAAATAGTGTTTTTATTATTAATTTTTGAAAAATTAATGACTATGGTCTTCCAAAAAAAATTTAAAAAATTAAATTTTTAAAACCAAAGTCCTATAATTTTCTATTAATTCTAAAGTGTCACATTGAAACAAATTCAATTAAATTAGAATTAATTTGTTGAAAATCAATATTTAGGTTTAACTATTATAATGAACCTATACAATTAAGTCCAACTCAGGCAAATGGGCCTTAACAATTGGGCTTGTATGGAGAAGGGTTGGGTCCATTATGTCGTTTCCACTACTAAGGCCCCCATACTTCCATACAAGGTCCAAAGGACAGGAATTTAAACATTCATTTTATTAATTGATTAGGCCCACTATAGCCATGCAAAGCAAATGGGCATTCACAAGTGGAACCACACACAAGAGAGGAATTTAAACTTTACATTTTCTAATGGGCCCAAATAAAACCTATCATTTTATGAATGTTTTATTTAGCAAAAAAACCATATATTAAGAAAACATAAGGGCCAACATATGCATCTAAGCCCAATTGCAAAAATATCACATATAGTGCAAACACACATGTTATAATTGGATGGTCCTAATCATGTTACTATATGAGCAAGTCTATGAATTTATGCAAAAATACTAAAATTTATTTCATTTGCAAAAATACCACAATTAATTTTCTAGAATTTATCCAAAAGTCGAACTAATTAATTTTTTGCAAAATATAAATTAGTCAATTTAAATGAAATTTATCAAAAATTAACAAAAGTTAGTTTAAATTTCATTTATCAACAATCAACTTAGTTTTGGTCATTTTAAAAAATATTAATTTAATTTAAATATGATTTATCAACAATTAAGAAAAGTTAATTTAAATCTTATTTATTAAAAAAATATTTTATTAATTGGTTTGCAAAACGTGATATTTTAAACAAATTTAACTAGTTTTAAATTTTAAAAAATATATCAATAGCTATTTTTCAAAAAATATCTTAAACAGATAAACAAATTCAAATATCCATAAAAATATCTAGTCAACAAATTTTTAAATTTCATATAATTTAAATATTAAAATCCATAGAATAATCAGATGTTAATATTTTCAAATAAAAGATTTCAAAAATATCAAGTATTTAAAAAAAATATCTTTAATATCTGATAACTTAATTCTAATATTTTAATATATTAAAATATTTAAAATTAATTAGTTAACCTATTTTTAAATTTAAATTTGAATCTTTGTAGAAAATATCTAATTTTTAAATATCAAACAACAAAAATATCGTATTTTAAAAGAAATAGTTTTAAATGATAAAATAAATCTGATAATTTTGGTTTAACCCATTAAAAAATACATTCAAAATTTAAGAAAAATTACATCGCAGGTCGCGGCCAATGAATCTTGATGGTTGCAGCTACGTGACGGTTTTGGGCAATATACACGTTCTCGTCCCGACCAGGAGTTTATGGTGGTCGCAGCCACTAGTCACTGATTCCCAGGTCGCGACCAGTGATACCTGATGGCCACGGCCACAACCCAAAATATTATTTCAAAAAAATTTGTGTAATTTTTCAACCCAAAAATATTTTCTAAATAATTTTTACAATGTCTTACACCAAATAAAGAATTTATAAAAATTAATTGCATAGAAAACACAACAAAATAACCAAAATTTGCTAATAATCACATAAAAATAAATATGCTTCATAAAAAACATGAAATTCATCCAATTACTCAACACATCAAATAATTCAACTTTTACCATGTTCATGCATGAAAATAAAGATTACCAAAAGCTCTGAGGCCAATTGTTGGGAATTACTTATAAATAATCTTTATTTATTTTCATGTAAATTATATATTAAACAAATTAATATAAGAAAACCTATAATATGTTTCTATAATTGAATTTAAACAGAGTTAATGATAAGAACCTTACATTATGTGCAACAGAATGAATAAGTCATTCCTTCAATTTCTATAACCCTTGAATCCTTTCTATCGCAGGGTATCACCAAGAAACTGAATTGATCTTTAAATTTCTTCACAGCCTTCTAAAGTATCCATAGAATCACCTAGACTAGAGTGGGCAATTCTCAACACATGAGATAGATACAAAGAGAAGAAGAGAAGAGAATATTGAGGCTTAGAAAATGAATTTTGTTGTAGAGAGAGTCTAAAACCCTAAAGCATCAAAACTAGATCATGTGATCATCTGTTTTCAACTCTCACTTAGCATTCCTTTTATAGGCTCAATTAGGTCACTTATTTAATTAAAAAAATCAATAAAATAATATGTAATATTAGCCATTAGGTCGAATTATCATGGGCTATAGGCCCTTGAAATTTCTCATTTAATTATAAGCCTGTTGGACTTAAATTCAAGGCCCGTATTATTTTCTATTGATTAATTAAATAATTATTTAAATCCTTTATCAAATTAATTATTTATAATTTGAACCTTGATTTAAACTTATATATTAATTTAGACACCAATTTTTCTTAATTAATAAATTTTCCCTAAAATCTATTTTATTCTCTAAATTGCATAGATTTTTTAAACTATCCAAAATTGACCTGATTAACTTTGATAATTCTAATTGATAATTAAATCAATTAATTGAGACTATCTAGATGATTTTATCCAAGGTGCTGTGGGGACCATGGGCCTATGAAATAAAGCTCCAATAAGTTATCATAAATCTAACAAATAAATTTACTAACTCATTAATTCCTCGTGACTCCACTAAAGACTCAGAATTGCACTCTTGAATTCATAAAACGCTCTATAACAAATATAGATATGTTATTAATTATCCATTGTTACAGCCATAATTGTTACTCAATCCTCTATAGACGGCCTACAATGAGATGAGACTAAAATATTGTTTTACCCCTCATTGTATTTTATCCTTAAAACACTTAGTTCCTTATAAATGATATTTCAGTAAACTAGTATTAATTACTGAAATGAGATCTCTATCATTTAGCACCTCAAACCAAACTAAAAGGAAATCATCGTTTTACTTCTTCATCAGAAGCTATAGATGTTCATATCTATGATTAACAGTCCCCCTCACTTATACTACCGAGTTCCCAAGATGTAAGTATGGGCTAGTCCGTAGTGTAAGCTAATAACGAACAAGTCAAAGAACTCAAATAATACAATTAGTTAGAATACTTACCACTCATAATTGAGATTGAAT
Organism: Humulus lupulus; assembly: GCF_963169125.1. Taxonomy (NCBI): domain Eukaryota; kingdom Viridiplantae; phylum Streptophyta; class Magnoliopsida; order Rosales; family Cannabaceae; genus Humulus; species Humulus lupulus. The sequence continues at coordinate 30,773,006 of NC_084796.1, read as the reverse complement.
TGACCTATGGTCAACTATATGATATGACTAGAATAGATAATAACGGTATGTTTACTTATCCCATTTACTGTCAATATCGATCTAGTCTGATGTAACAAATACATCTGATCTTATCTACTTTGCTAATGTTCTCGAAAGAACATAACACTACAATGTGTAAGTAGAATATTTCGTAGATTGGCAAGTCATTGTAAATCCTGTGCACTAACTATTGTTAGGACTAACTTATTTTTGAACATATAATCATATTTATATTCCACTGTGATTACATCACTATAAATATGATTAGCTATATGCTCGGGATTTAATAGAAGTTTATATTAAACAAATAATTATGAAAATAAAATATGTGAGCAAAGTGATTGACCAAGCCAAAAATGATTTCTATTCTTTTTTTGATAATAAAATGAAATTACAAAGAAATTGGGTTTTAATTAGGGCATAAAACCGCAACAAATTTGACTCGCGGTTCATTTTGGCAAGGTTGCACTCCTCTTCCTTCTAGCCTTGGATTTGAGGTAGTTAACTCTAAGAATGTTCCACCATCGCCTGCTGCTCCACGTCCACATCTCCAACCACCACCTGATGCTTTTCAACAACCTAATTATGATGCTGAGGTTAGGCAACGTGCTTGCAAAAGACAAGCTCACCGTGCTGCTTCTTCATCCCAGACCGATGAGGATATACACTATTCTCTTGATGATATTAATCATTTACTGGTTCGCCAGGGTGAGCGGTTGTCTAACCTGGAGCTGTCCCATCAAAGTCTTCACCGTCGTGTTTCTAATATCTAGGAGAGCCAATTTCAATTCTATAATTATACGGCGACTGTTCATGATCAATGGTACCAACAATATCTTGGAAGTAATTTTCCTCCTTTTTCAAGAATGTTTCATGTCCCATACCGCTCTCCAGAGCCTGAGGAGCCACTAGTTGCTGATGACGGTGATGATATGGTCGACGATCCTTAGTCTGGTTGTGGGGTATTCTTTTCTTTCCTTGATACTTTCTTGCTAAACAGTGAGGACACTATTTTTATTTAGTTTAGGGGGGAAAGAGTTTATTTAGTTTTATTTTTCTGTTTTTATTTGGGTGGATTTTAGTTTTTAGATTTTATGTTTCTAGATGACTGTACTTAATTGAGATGTTGACCTTATGACTGAGGGCTTCGATGGTGAATATTATGCTTAACTCTTTGATGTCGCTTGGTATGTGTTTTTAAGTTTATTGACTGTGTGCTTGCCTTATCTTACTTGTTGTTATCTCTCGTTGACATGTCTCTTTATGATTCTTTTTCAATATGTAGCTTTGTGGGTATTGTAGAGACTTGGATTCATTTTGATTGACATAGAGACAATTATAACTTACTTGAGCAACTTGTTGAGGAGAAATCTTTGTTATGTAAAGATGATAGAGGCATTTTCTTTGAAGCGTTTGAGCCAAAAATCTAACCAATATATATTTTTACTTTGTTTCCATTTTTGAGTCTAATATTGACATTTTATTCTTTGTTATTTTAACACATCTTTAGCTTGTGATATACCAATTTAAACTTGAGTAATGTTTATCCTTTTACCTTCTTTTGCACCATAAGCGTAGGATTAAATTATATTGATTTATGAAGTGTGTTGTAAAGTGGGGAATGAGATATGTTATGATAGTGTGATTTGAGAAAAGATGATGAGTTGTGTTGTCAATGAGAGAAGTGAGTTACACTTCAATTGAAGAAAAAGAGAGAGATATGAATATCTTTGAAAAAAAAATGTTGAAATGAAAAAAAAAATGAAAAATGAAAAGAAACGAGTTTGGGGAAGTTGTAATTCATTGGGGCAAAGAAGAAGCACAAAATAAAAGTTTAAGACAATGTTTTGGGAAAGTGAAGTTTTATATTGTAAAGTTAGTTGTTTTGTGGGATTATGGTGTGAAAGTAAGCCTAAATGTATCTTTTTCATTCACCATTTACCCGAGCCTAACGTTATAAGCCAAATAAAGTCCTCTTGATTTATATGATACTTGATTTACATTAGTGGAGATAAGTTGAACAAGTAAGCTTATGGTTGTTTGATTATGTGATTTATTCATTATTTTGTCTCGATAAACATGAGCTTCATTTTTGTTTGAGATTATTAGACATGATTTTCACATGATGACATGATGATATTAACTACTGAGTATTGATTTGTTAAAATTTTATTCATTCATTTTGATTCACATATTGAGTGGTTGAAAGAGAGATAGTAATTTAAGATGTTATGCCTTGACTCTAAATGAACATTCTCGATTTGGTTATTTTAGCCTTTTTTTTGTTTTGTTTTGTACAAATTGGGTGATGTTCGTTTTAGGTGTTTCGAGAATTCGTTGTTTTGATAATGATTTGCAATTATTGAGAGTTTCATTTGCTTGAGGACAATCAACCATTCAAGTTTAGGGGTGTGATGAGTGCAGATTTTATGCACTCAAATATTGTCTTGTGTCTTTAAAATGGTTTGTTTTCCATAAGTTTTTGTTTCGATTTGATGAGTTTCCTTTGAGTGTGCAAGAATTGATTAATTGGGTGTTTTGTGCATTATTTTGGGTGTTCAAGTCAGTGAAGGAGGCCTTACGTCGCTTTTTGAGAGGCGAAAAATCGCCAAAAGATGAAGAAAAAAAACGTACCTAGGAAAAATCCCAAGCAATACATCGCCTGGCATATGGTGATACATCGCTTGGCACTGGCAATGCATCACCTATTGCCTAGCGATTTGTCGCCTGTTGCGCCATAAAATTCAAAAAACGTGTTTTTTCACACGTTTTTTATTCCAAGCTGAGGGGAAGGCGACCAAGGACGTTTATAGAGGCTAGGGCACGACCAAAACACATATAAAAAGAAAGAGAAACACATTTGGAAGGGGAGAGACTCATTGGGGAAGATCTAAGAAGTGAATCAAAGCGATATCAACAAAGTTCTCTAGTTTTTTCTTTATTTCATTGATTTTTCTGGATAAGTACAATATGTTTGAGATTATAAACCACATTATGAGTGGCTAGTTTTCTTGTTTGTTAGGGTGTAGACGGATCACTTGATATGATTCTATTTCTATGATTTAATGCAAAGTTTAATTTAGTCCAATATTATTCTTGTGTTCTACTTGGAATCATTGTTGCTATAATTGTGGTTTTTATATTGTTTTTACAATATATTATTATAATTAGGACTATATTTAGCTTGTGAGAATTATTACTCGAGATGGGAACATCTAAACAATTCAGCAGCGGGTAGAACAACTTAGATTGTGTGAGATCAAGAGATAAGCATGGATCTAGGTAGCCGAAATAGTTCTAGATTGTGAAATCGAGAGGTGGAATATTTAGAATTATTTCTTGGGTGGAACTTAATGAAGGTGAGGATAATTGGTCGTATAGAGATATAGGCTAGCTATCACTTACACATTCTTTATGCAGAACTCGAGAGAGGGTATAGAGATAAAACAATGCTCTAGGTTCTTGAAAATATTGGATTGAATTAGACACATTAATGATTAGGATTATAATTGTTAGAGAGTGAAGTTGAAACCTTAACAATTGTTCTTATCTTGAGTTTATTCATGTTTAATTATTCATTAAAATTCATATTTTATTTTAAGTTTTTATTATCTTTCGAAATTGATTGCTTACACTATTACAAAAATATGCTTTAACTTTGGTTTTTATACATAGAATTGTTGAGAAATACATAAAAAGTGATGTTAAAGCTTTTGACGGACTTTTAACTTCGCTTTTTGGTTTGGCAATCATAGGAATTAAGCTACTACTTAAGTTTTATTGAAGATAAGTAGAACAAAGCTTTTAACTTCAGTCTTTTCATAATAATCGAAGTTAAATGGTACCATTTAACTTCAGTTTTTTCGTAATAACCGAAGTTAAAGGTCTTTAAAACTTTTCTCCACATGCACGCCTCCTCATTCTGAAACACAAAACAGACTCGAAAACTCCCATTACCACCATGAGAGAGAAAAGGGTTTCACCTATTTTCCATCATTTTTCGTATTTTCTTCCATTTCTTCCATCATTTTTGCTAAAAAAAACTCATCTAGATCATAGAAAAGTGGTTATATTTAATTTCCAAGAGGAAAAAGTTATTCATTTGATAATGGGTATGGGTGGTGGTCGAACATACCCATTGTTTTGGGTTTTTGAATGGATTTTCAACATCCAAACACACTTTTTAGCTTAGAAATAGGTATGAATCGTTAAATATTTTTTCGTATGATTTTTTATTTTATTTTTTGCTTATTATTTCGGATCCATTATATTTGTTATAATATATTGATAATATATAGGTTTATAAGATTGATAGTATTGATTTGGAGTTGCATTTGACTATTTAAGAAGGTATGAATCTTCCAAATATGTGTTTATGATCATTTTTTTTATTAATCCGAATTTAATATTATTATATTAATAAATTTATAATTTTTTGTTATTTTATAAAATATTATTATTTATAATAATTATGTGGTGTATTAATCAAGTTAATATTTTGTTGTTGAAAAAAAAAACAAATTAATATGTTGTGGTTGTAAAAAAAATCAAGTTAAAATTTTGTTCAAAGAGTCATTTGTATAAATATGTTTTAATGTTTAGTTTGTATTAAATATTAAATATGTTTGGTACTAGTTATATATAAACTCAATAATTTTAATATTTTATTTTTGTTTAAACTTTTTAGGACGCTTATTGTTTTGGCAGTATTTTGGTTTTGAATTGGCGGTTACTAACTTGAAGATCAATTTGAAGGTGAGTAAGTATTTTAGTTTTATTCATTATTATTGCACATATTTATAGAATTTTGTTAAATCGTATTGAATTTAGTGGAAATTAAGTTTGAAAATTAGTGAAGTAGGGTCTGGAAAATTTGTGTGTTGCGGTGGTATAAGGATGGAATTATGCATATTGATTGTTGTGTTTCTTTGTATTGAATTAATAGGTACTTATGAAAATATGATATGTTATAGAAACAAAGGAAAATCTGCCCAATTTTTTTTAGGATTCATTAATTTAACATGTTTTTTAATATGTAATATTTATTTATAGATTTATAATTTAAACTTTTTCAGGTTTGGCGGTAGGTTTTGAATAGGATATCGAGAATTTGTGTGTACTGGTGATAACTATAAGCTCCTAGTTTGAAGTAACCTCATCATGCCTCTTGACTGGATAAGTTTACTTTGAACTACGTGACTTATGAATACCGTCATAATTCAAGGCAAGCATTAAAGATGGAAAGTGGATTAACATGAGTTCTGTTGTAATTGGAGATTAACATAATTATGCATATCTACTATGTACCTGTTGCAAATTTTAGTTGTAAATTGAATGTCAACAGGTTAGGGTAGTCCTATTTATAGGGGAAATTCTGCTAAATTTTTTTTAAAATTTTAATACTTAAGAAATTTCAATATTTTAAATAATTACTTAAGTGAACTTCACATGTTTAGTTGTATGAACACTTTAGATGTTTATGTGGTACTTAGGTTTTATTTATGTATGAATGTGTATATATACGTACATTAAGTCTATATAGTTTGTAAATTTTATTTAATTTAAAGTTTATTGGAATGTTCAAATATATTTATTAATATTAAAATAATTGCAAATTAGAATTAAAAAAATAATTATTAAAATATTGCATAAAAACCAAAATAATAATAAAAATAAAATAAATATATGTTTTTTAGGAAAAAATACATTTAACTTCGGTTATTATGTAATAACTGAAGTTAAAGGGTATCATTTAACTTCGTTTTTCACATAATAGTTGAAGTTAAAGGGTACCTTTTAACTTCGTTTTTTACATAATGACCGAAGTTAAAGGGTATCATTTAACTTCGGTTTTAAAGACTTTTAACTTCGCTCGGATTAACTTCTGTCAATATTTCCGTGAGATCCGAAGAATTACAAGCGAAAAAACCGAAGTTAAAGCATATTTTCGTAGTAGTATTAGATAAAGTTAGGATTTAGTATTTGCTATACTTTAATTTATTTAATTAATTTTAATCCTTATAGGACAATATTATTCTTTGGACTATTTTACTACTTGTTTGATTTGTACACTTAGAAACATAGTATTTATTTTTTCGTAATAAGTCTAAATTAATATTTTTTTTGTTTTTTTACTTAATTTAAAATTATTATTTAATTATATTTATTAATATTAATATTAATGTAAATTTAATATTAGTTAAATTAATTAATGATGATAATTAAAAAGAATAAAAAAGAAGAATATTATCTTTTGATGTAAATTTTGAAATAATGGATTGGAAAGGAAATATTAATTTGATGTAATAAGGGTGACAGAAGGAGGTTGAAGTTATTGAAATTTCGTATTTTAATGTTACCAACTTTATATTTAATTAAATGTGGAATCAAAGGTTGGTACTAGAACAGATATTCTGTAGCTAAAGACAGAGATTCTGTAACTACAGAAATACATAACAAAAGGATAAAACTGAAAAATAAAAAACACACAGAGTTTTTTACGTAGTTTCAATATCCTTTCGGATATTACTAGTCAACGGGGCCACACCCAGATATAAGATTCATTAATAAAGTTTCTAAAAAATACGAAGTATTTGACTTAAGCAAAGATTAGACTCCCTCTAATTTTATGCTGCAAGCTTGATGTATTTTCCACTTGATGAATGAACCTTGTTGAAACTTCAAGAACTCGAACTACCTTCGATTTGCTTGAAGAGTGCTTTCTTCCTCCCACGGCAAGACTAGGAAGAACCTTCTCCTGAAGGTTTCTCTTTGGTCTTCACTTTGTTGAATTGTTTCAATACACAAAACACATACAAAGACACAAAATAACAGAGGTATAGTCGAACCACTAACCTCTACAAAATAAACACTCTTTTTCTAAAGATGTAAAATAAGTTTTTGAATAGACAAAAGAGTTCCCCTATACAAGGTTGTTGTGGTAAGTATATATACACAAATATACTCACATAAGACAATCTTTACTATGTATGAGCGCACACAACTCGCTAGGAAATGTTTCCTTAAATAATCAATCAATTACATTGAATCATCCGAGATCTGAGCAAACAGACAGACTGTCTATAGCTACAGATCAGTCTGTATCTGAGCTGTCATTGCAAGATCCTATCTTCGATTTTAATGAGGATCAATTCAATCTTATCTGTTGAAATCTAGTCATAAGAATCAGATTGTCAAATGAAATCAGCTAGATATAAAATAAATCAACATTTATTATTTGATTCATATGTTAAAAGCTAAGTATATTGTCAAACCTTCTATAAATAGAATAGATTGATATAATCAACTCTTTATATAATCAGAACATAAATGTGAACAGAATAAAAATGAAATAATCTTCTATTGAATGTCGAGATCAATTATAATTTGCCAAAAATGGAATTTACAATCTCCCCTTTTGGCACTTTGATTGACAAATATTTTGGATGTAAATACCCAAGAAGAATCTGCAAAGAAGAAATGATAGAAACAATGAGAGTATACAATACTCCCCCTGCACATAAGAGTTACTAACACATAAAACAAACAAACATGTTAACTTTTAGTGAAAAAAGTTTAACACAACAACTCCCCCTGAAAATATGGTCCATAGTTGGAACCAACAACAACAAAAAACACTACTCCCCATTTTTGTCTATCAATGGGCCAAACAAAAACAAAAGAAAAAACCACAAAAAACACAAGGTTCAACAAGACAGAAATATTAATCATGCAGCAAGAAACTTCTTAATTAAACTGAGATGTTGAAGGTTAAAAGCTTGGCCCTCCTCCAATTTATCCAACCGATTGGTATCCTTGTCAATTTCTGTCTGAACAAATTAAAAATCTGGAGCTACAGACGGTGATCCTGAATCTGCATGAGAAACAGCACACATAGGTGGCAAAGATATTGCTTTAGGCTGCTTAGAAGATTCAAACTTCTCAGAGGGTTTGAAAGTCATTCCAGACATAGGAGGCTCTTCTGATTCAGTGTCCAAGATCAGCTCCTTCTATGAAGACAATACTTTATAGATCAAGTTAGGAAAAATCAAATTTAACTTCCTACGATTTCCCTTGCGCAAGGCCACAATCTGATCTAAAATCATGTCAGCTAGATCAATTTGAGTATCAGTTGTGAGCTTAAACAACAAGAAGGCTAATTCAGGGATACCGCAACCATGTTGGAAGAGGGCACCCAATTAGAAAGAGCAAATCTCATTAGTGCAGCATGTTGATATGTGAGATGAGTAATATGGACAGTATCATGAGTATTCCAAGTAACAGTTTGTCCAATGATTTCAGGCAAAACCACATCTTTATCAAATGGCACCTCGGTGGACTCTACATCTACAGGAAGACTGAGTGCAGCAGCAATATCTTAAACAGTAAAAGAATACCAATGATCTCTAACATAGACTTTCCCAAACATGCAAGATTTTTTGTCAAGAAATTCATCATTTAGATTAGCATAGAATTCTTTGACCACCCTATCAACATAACCAATAAAGCCATTTATAGTATTCATCAAACCCCTCTCTTGAACAAATTTTAGAACCCCATTAACCCTATGAGCATCAATATCAAAAAATTTCTCAACAATGAATTTTCGAGAAGCATAAGGACTCATGTGCCTTTCATTGTCAATAAAGCAGAAAAATGAGAATGTGGAGAAAAATCTTCGAGTTTACCAGACTTTCAGGCCTTTTTAGAGATAGGAGCAGAGGGAGGAATTTCTCGAGGTCGTTTGCCTGTAGATTTCTGCTTGTCCTGAACAGGGAGCCTTGGAGACACACCTTCAGGTTCTGAAGCTACAGAATGATCTTTCGAAGGCTCACTTCCATCAGGAGTCTCTTCTTCCTCAGGTTGGGTTTCTGTATTCAAGCCCTCATTGGGATCAGATTCAACTTCTGAGTCACTCGTATCGCCACCCTCAGATTCAGTTGTTGACACGAAAGGTGGATTTGATTTGAGACGAGCAGCCAGGGGAGTTGAGACAGCCACACCATGTTTAGAGCGTCTGTCAGATCGATGAGCAAAGAGCTTTTTAGATGCAGAAGGAGGTGGAGAGGAAACTTCTAGGGAGACTTCAGTGATGGTTTTTTCTCCTCCAAAACCGTTATACTGAGATGCAGAAACGTCCTTTGAAGATGAAGACTTAGGACTTGAGTGCGCAGATGAGGAGGTCTCTTGAGGGTCATAACCACCCAGACCCGGAGTAGCAGAAGGGATTAGAGAGGCGGTCTAAGATGGTTTCTCATTCAGGTTAAGGACCTTTTCCGAGCTTGACTCCTTGTTCTTCCCGAAGGGTTTGCAATAGCAAAAGAGTCAATTGGGGCTTTGACCGAGGGTTTTGCACGAGCAGGATGCCTAGAACTGGCAGTAGTTTTGGTCTTAGCCATTCCTAGCAAAAAAAATATAGAACCAGAGAAACCACAAGCACACAAGAAGGGAAGGAGAAACTGAGAAGAAGAACAAGAAAGGAGTGAATAAAGGTGTTCGTGGGTTATGTGTTTAAAAAGAGAAGAAGTGGGTAGTTAACTAAAATGAAAAATCAAGAAAAGGAAACTAAATATGTGCAATAAAGAGACAAACCAGGTAACTGTCAATCAAAAAAAAAAATTATTTATTTCTCAAATCCCACATAATCTGATTACCACAATTAGAATCCCCTAAAAAGGAAAACAAACATTATAAAAAAAATAACCATAAAAAACTTACCATCTGAAATTTGCCAACATTTTTTTTTATTTTGAATATTTTTTTTGAAATTTTCTACCCCCTTTTTTTTTATTATATATATATTTTTTTTTTAAATATGAAAACAAAAAAAAACAAGACATTTGTCACACTAAGGAGCAAAAATTGCTAGTCTATGAAATAAAATTAAACCAAGACAGACAAAGAAAATATTTTTAATGAAGCTCAAAAAAAAAAAGCGATCACAACATTTTCTTGTATTATTATATAAAATGAGCAAACCTTGTTACTTTTGTCAACCAATTGAATCAACTATTTTGCTTGCTTTTGTTCCTGGTGAAATAATAAAACTCGTAAGAAAATACAAATATTATATTAACAAGCTAATTATCTATTGTACTAAAATCATTAAAGTTACGAAGGAAAATAATTTATTCAGTCAAAGATAAATATTTTAAGTAGTTCAATCAGTATGTATCAACTTTTGAGACCATGTTTTTATTTATTTGAAAATGTGTCAAGCATTTGTGTTTGAAAGTGAAAGCAGGGAACATTGCCCAAAATTGTCAAAAAATACTTTTTCTGAGAATTGTAACCAATGGAGACGCTATCACACTACTTCAATGGTAGTCATTTTTCATGGTAGTGTATCCTCTACATAACTGATAATTACATAGTATCAAGTTACCCAGAGATGGCTTTCACACATTGAGACAAGTAGCTCTATTCTTCCAATGGAACTCGAAACACATTTTTTTTATTAAAAAAAAATGGTAACTTGAACATAACACTGATTAAAGAACTCAAATATTTCTAGGAGTAAATTAATTTCCCTGAACTAAACCTGTATAAAAAAAATACATTAGAGAAATTAGCAAGATACATAATAATATGTATTTCTTTTGAGTTTGGCAGCTTCTTTTGGAACAAGAACAAGACAAGACTTTTTTAACAACACAATCAAGGAAAAAATATCAAGATAAATAGACGAAACAAATTTAAATGGAACACAAACCCATAAGGATTTCCTTAGAGAATTAAAACGGACCGAATCAAGAGCTTTAGTAAAGATATCTGCAATTTGTTTGCTTGTTTCAACATATTTCAATACTAGAATATTATTTTCCACAAGCTCTCTAATAAAGTGATGACAGATATCTATGTGCTTAGTGCGTGAGTGTTAAATAGGAATTTTCAAAAAATTCATAGCACTAGTGTTGTCACAAAAAATGGTTAAAGTTTTCAAATCAAACCCATAGTCTACCTGTAATGCCCCGAATTCTCCGATGTGTTTAACGGCGTGAATAGTAGGCTGGGAGGGCCATACTTGCTTAATTGTGTTATTAATTGATAAAATGCATGTATATGTTGATTATATTATAATATGATGTGAAATGCATGCATGTGAGTCCATATTTTTAATTACAGGGGTGTGATGGTAACTTGGCCCGTTGAGGGTAAATTGTTTATTTGGATGTATGTTGGTGATATGTTTTAAGGCCACATTATAATGTGGATTTGTTCGAGCTATTCGGCATGAGACGATCTTTAAGTGTTAAAGTAGCGGTTTAGTCATAACGGGATTAAGTTCGAGGCTCGGGGTGAGTCTCGGGATGTTTTAATGATTAGAATGTTGCCGGGAGTAAAAAGGGTAACGGGGCATGAATTATTGGTGTTTGGGAATTTTGAGAATAGCGGGAATTGGGAAGCGTTAATTATGATTAACGGTATAGGTTCAAAAGTACCAACTTTTCCCTTGGGAAGGCTTTAGAAACTTTTAAAGACCTAGGGGTATTTTAGTCATTTGGGTTTGGATTTATATGGCTTTGGATGGCTGTAGAAACAGAACAGAAAAACAGAGCAAGAATTACCCTTCCCGTACATCCATTTCTCTCTTTCTTCCTTTGAAGTTTTTGGTCCCAATATGAAGATACAAGCTAGGAAATCAAAGCTTGGAAGTTGTAGACTCGGTTCATCCATTGAAAAGGGCTTTAATTCCATTTGAGGTGAGAATTCATCCATGAAAAACAAGCCATACTCTGTTTTACTTTATAGTTTTCAGCTTATAGTTTTGGTGTGGATAGTTGGAATCAATGGGAGTTTTTATGTAAGATTACTTGGGTTTTGATGAGGGTATGATGTAGATGAAGTTTAGGGGTTGAATTGGGTGTTTTGGTAAGGTTTTGGATTGGTTTGGAGGGTTTGGTTTCAAGAGAAATCGCAAAGAAGATGAACCAGAAAGTTTCTGGTCTGTAATTGGCGCAGCAGCGCCACTTAGGGCGCAGCAGCGCTAGGCAGGGCTCAGAGCTGGGCTCTCTGACTTGGAAATAGGGCTGCAGTGCCATTTATTAGGGCTGCATCGCCACTCAATAGGCCTGCAGCGCCATTTGGTAGGGCTGCATCGCTAGTCCATTTTTCAGCAAACCTATTTTAGGGCTCGGAATGATCCTTAAGGCTCGGGGTTTGGTTCCTTTGCCCCGTTTGAGTATATTAAGAATCCCGAGAGTGGGGGATTGATCCCGGGAGCGTGGTTTTAGATTGTGAACCATTTATTAATTTATTTTATTGATGGAATCCCATAATTGGTTATGACCAGGTAACCGCTAAAAGACCAAAAGGTTGATCGTTCTTAGGGGTCGTTCTTTTATTCATTCTAGCTCGAACCAGAGGTCAGAAAACTGCACCCGGAGTGTGACATGCATGGATATTCATGAGGCATGTTGGTTGTGTAAATATGGACATGGATTTAATATAGAATGCTTAGCATATGTTGCTCACTTATGCATGGTACTGACTCATTAGTCAGATTTGGCAAAGGTGCTAGTATCAACTGTGAAGCTGTGACTTATTAGTCAGGTTCGGCAGTGGTATTGGGCACTGGTCACATTGCGCTGACTCATTAGTCAGGACGGCCTTAGCGTGTAATGCAAACCAACAAATATTGGATCTAATCAACTATCAGCATTGAATGGCTCAAAGAGCATTAATGTCAGACCGACCCCGAGGGTCGATGAATGAAATAAGCGCTTGGAGGCTAGTGGCTTACCTAGCAGCCACTCTCCCACTTGAAACAGTGGCATGCTAGTCAGTCACTCAGTATGGTTTATCAGAACCTCATGTGTTGTGTTCTCACTTGTTGGAAAGCTTTATGCTCAGTGTGATTATAATGATAATCATTTGATAATGTTATTGAAAAGTGTTATGTTTTCTAGCTGGGCTTTGGCTCATGGGTGCTATGTGGTGCAGGTAAAGGGAAAGAAAAGCTCACCTAGCCTTGAGTGGAGAGCTAATGTGGTGATGTGTACATATGCGGCCGCTTGACCACCACGGCCAAGGAGTTCTCAGAGGAACTAGGGGGGTTTACCCTATTTTTTCCGCTTAGGTCGGCGGGATTGTAAATTTTAAACAGTAGTGACCATTTTGTACTGAGAACAACTTGTAAACGTTTTGTTTAGCTCTGCAGAGCAGTTTGTAATGAAAATCTCCATTTCCTTTTTACTGGTTTCATACCTTAACCTGTTAATTACACTTAGAACACGTTTTTGACCAAAGGACTCGAGTAGCGAGTCAAATTTCCGGTCCACCATTCACCGTAACTGTTCTGGGGCAACCAGGGCGTTACACTACCATCATTTGTTTCATTCATAAGAGTTGGGTACAACAACTACCCACAACAATGTACTTAGCTTCTGTAGTTGACAGAGAAATTGAGTTTGTTTTTTGTTGTGCCAAGAAACAAGATTATTTCCCAGGTAAAAACATCCTCCACTAGTGCTTTTTCAATCATCAGCATTACCTGCCCATTCAACATCACTAAAACAAATTAAGTTAGAATTGGTATCCTTGGAAAACCAAATCCCAAAATCAAGAGTGTTATTTACATAGCGAATGATTCTTTTCACAACAATAATATGAGACTCCATGAGATTTCCTTGATAACGAGCACACACACCAACACTAAAACAAATATCAGGACGACTAGCAGTAAGAAAAAGCAAACTACCAATCATGCTTCTGTATAGTGCTGGATCTACCTTTACTCCATGTTCATCTTTGGATAATTTTATTGTTGTACTCATTGGAGTATTTGTATGTTTGGCATTTTCAAGACCAAATTTTTTCACGAAGTTTTTTGCATATTTACTTTGTGACACAAAAGTACCATCCTCAGATTGCTTAACCTACAGACCCAAAAAATAGGTGAGTTCACCTACCATACTCATTTCAAACTCGTCTTGCATTTGCTGAACAAAAACTTGCACATCATAGTTAGATGTAGACACAAATACTATATCATCAACAAAAATTTGAGCAACAATAACATCAGAATTCATGTTTTTGATAAACAGTGTCTTGTCTACACTACCTCTTCGATAACCATGTGAAATTAGAAATTGAGTTAAACGCTCATACCAAGCTCGTGGAGCTTGTTTTAACCCATATAATGCTTTGTCTAATTTGTAAACATGGTTAGGAAAATGAGGGTCCTCAAACACTTTAGGTTGCTCAACAAAAGCTTCTTCATTCAAAATGCCATTTAAAAAAGTTGACTTAACATCCATTTGGTGCAATTTAAATCCAATAACACAAGCAATAAATAGAAGTAACCTTATGGATTCAAGTCTTGCCATTGGTGCAAATGTTTCATCAAAATCAATACCTTCAACTTGTGTGTATCCTTGAGCCACCAATCTTGCTTTGTTTCTCACAATGGTGCCAAATTCATCACTCTTGTTTTTTAATATCCATTTTGTTCCAATGACATTGGCATGGCTCGGTCTAGGAACAAGAGTCCAAAATTTGTTGCAAGAAAACTGATCCAACTTTTCTTACATTGCATGAATCCATGATTCATCCATCAAAGCTTCCTTCACATTTTTAGGCTCAAAAGACGAGGTAAAACATGAAAATTGAACCAAATTTGCATACTTTCTTCGAGTAACCATGCTTTCTTCCATATTTCCAAGAATGAGGTCAATAGGGTGATTCTTTTTTACTCTGGAAGATGGTTCTTTCTGAATTGGATCTGTGATGATGTTTGGTGTTTGATTTGTTTCATTCCCTGATGTAGAATCTAGAAAATCATCAATTGTAGCTATAGAATCCGAAGTTGTTGCATCAGATGCAGAAACTGATAGCTCAATCAAATCTTCTGTCAGTGAAGGAGATTTTTCCAGCAAGTCTTCTATGTTGACTTCTGTAGAAAACTCATAAAAATCATTGAAATCATCAACAACAACATTAGCAGACTCTATTACAGTTGGGTTCTCATGTTATACACACGATATGCTCTACTGTTAACAGAATATCAAATAAATACACCAACGTCACTCTTAGCATCAAACTTTCCAGTGTTTTCATGATCTCTTAGAATATAGCAAGCACAACCAAACACATGAAAATGACTTACATTGGGTTTCTTAGCTTTCCAAATTTCATAAGGTGTCTTAAGAGTACCTAGACGAAGAAACACTTTGTTTATGATATAACAAGCTGTGTTGATTGCTTCAACCCATAATCGCTTGGAAAGTTTTTTGCTATTTAACATAACCCTGGCCACCTCCTGCAAGGTGCAGTTCTTTCTTTCCACAACTCCATTTTGCTGATGAGTTTTAAGAGCAAAAAACTCATGAGAAATACCTGTAGACTTACAAAACTCATCATAAACAGCATTTTCAAATTCTTTCCCATGATCACTCCTAATTCGAACTATTTTTTCAATATTGCAGCTTTTTTCAACTTTTAGTTTCAAACAAAGAGATTTAAAAGGATCAAAAGTATCAGATTTTTCTCTTAAAAAATCAACCCATGTGAAACGAGAGAAATCATCAACACAGACAAAAATATATCTCTTACCATTCAAACTTTCAACCTGAATTGGACCCATCAGATCCATGTGGAGTAATTCAAGAACCTTGTGTTAGGAGTGTGTCCTAAAAGCATGTAAAAGACATTTGTTTAATCTGTGAATAAATAAATACAATGGTTTATTATTATTGTTATATTTAGATTGTTAAATTATTGTTTGAATAATTTTGTAAATATCAGAAAAATTCCATATTCATTATTGAGGATGTGATCTTGTATTAGTATGAGAGAATAAAGATCACATGAATGAATAAAAATAGTCAACAACAACAAATTAAAGTTATGGAATTCTTTAATTGGAGTTGTAAGTAAGTTTTACTGAGTATCATAATGATACAAATAATCTAGATTCAGATTATTGATGTGGTAAGACATCTCGGTAAAGGTGCTTTATATAATATGATTATATATGACATGGACCGATATGAATTAAAGTCTTTATCCAAAAAAACCATTTAACAATAAAGACTTGTAATTCATATCATAACTGATGATCATTTATAGATCAACCTAAATCCTGAGTGTTCATGAACTCCTGTTCATGTTTATTAAATCTTTTGATTCATTTGTTAAGGTCTCTTCAAAGAATGAGGCTAATGACTTTTGTTTTGGAGATTTAATATCATGGATGGCTGGGAACATGTATCAACAATACGGAATCTAATCTTCCCTAACGGATCGTATATTAGTTCCCTTAAGGGTTAATTCTGGAACTGAATGATGTTGAGCTCAAATCTATAATTAGATTATAGATTAATTATTCACTAGTGAATTAATGGTACTTAAGGAATAAGAAGTAAATTAGAAAGGTAAAATGGTAATTCTTCCATTCTAATTTATGAAATAATTAATTAGAAGGTTGAACTATTGTAAGATGGTTATATCAATGGACGACTTAAGATAAGATTTCTGTAAAAGTATATCTATAACATAAAGAGTGCAATTCTGAATTTATAGTGGAGAAATATCATAATTAATAAATTAACTATTATAATTAAAGAGTTTAATTATTTAGTTTCAATTTATTGGAGATTAATGTTATAGGTCCATGGTCCCTGAAATGGCTCAAACAAACACTGACAAAGATAAATACAAAAATGGGCAAAAAGGACTTATGTGATAAGTAAAATATTTTTCTATGTATCAAACATAATTATTGTATAATTATGTGTAATTAATTAATTAAGAATTAATTAATTATTTGATTTAACAAAAATATAATTAATTTTGAATTAATTTATTTTTGGGATTTTTGATATTTAAATAATAATAAAAATTGGGAAAAATCACATGCCATCACTGGCATGTGGTACATGTGTAGCACAGTGCACAGTCACTGTGCTACACGCATAAGAGACTGAGAAAGTTTCTTGGTTCCACAATTTTAGTTATTTAAATATTAAATAAATAATGAGATATTGTAATATGATTAAAATATTATTATTTAAACAAAAATCTGATAACTGATTAGTTATTTTCAAATTGTTTAAAATAACTAAGATTTTATTTTAATATATTGGATATATTTAATATAGGATATCAGTTTTTCAGAACGTAACTTTTCAGGAATAAGAAAATATCTAGAAATCTCTCTCAGAGAAAGAGAACAGTGAAATATACAAAAGTCATTATTCTTTACAATACCTAGGTCCAAACTTTATCAGATCTCATGTGTTGAGAACATCTGATAAATAGATTTTACATATTATTTGTATAGCGAACCCACACTCGTTCTTTGTGTGCTGAGAACATTTTGGAGATCTTGGTGTGAGATCTCAAGGATTTTGCCATACAAAAAGATACCAGCAAGGAAGGACCTGAGGTAATTTTTCTATTCATGTCTTTGATTCAATATATATATGCATGTGAAGAAGTAGATCTAGAAATTTTATGGGATTAAATTAACAATTTGATTGTTGTTCCACTACGTATAATCTCTGATTTGATCAATAAAACCCAACACCTTGGTGGTATTAACATCAGAAATGCATTTGTGGGTAACTTTCAATTGCTTACCAGGCTGGCAAGGTTCACATTTACTCACAGATTCTTTACCTAATTTAGGCAATGCTCGAACAATCCCTGCATTTGACAAATTTTTCAAATTTTTGTAGTTTACGTGCCCAAGTTTTTCATGCCATAGATCAGTGGTGTTATCTATGGCTGAGTGACACGTAAGAACAGGAGTGACAGTGTAACAATTATCAGTAGATCTAAAACCTTGTAAAATACATTGTTTATCACTGTTGAGAACATAACAATGATCACTATCAAAATTGACAGTATACCCTTGATCACAAATTTGACTAACGCTAAGTAAATTAGCTTTTAGTCCTTCAACTAACATCACATTTTTAAGCTTTGGTAAGCCTTCAAAATTCAGGATTCCCACCCCAATAACATTTCCAGCTAATCCATTTCCAAATGTCACTCCACCACATTGCATAGGTCGAATATTGAAAAGAAAGTCTCTGTTACCAGTTATGTGTCTTCATGTGTCTAGAACAACCACTGTCAAAATACCACATTTGAGAAGCAGCAGTTTTAAAGCAAGAAAAACCAGCAAGACATTTTTCTTTCTTTATTCATATTTGTTTTGGTGAAAAATGTTTATTTTGCTTTTTATTGGTTTTTCCAAAATAATTGGACCTGAACATATTGTGCAAAATAAAGCATTTAGGTCGAATGTGACCTCTTACACCACAAAAATGACAAATGGGAACAAATTTTCTGGATTGTTCACGAATCTGTCATCCTTACCTGATCGCTTCTCCTTTGTAGGTGCAGAAGACCTACTTGCAGTATCAGACACCTACAATGTTAGATCAGAACATCTAGGGTGAATTTTCTCAGATTTAACAAATTTTGTGTCTATTTTATTTTGAGATTCAACAAATCCCAACCCATCATGACTTCTTTGCCCTATGTTCTAAATTTCTCCAAAAATAGACGAACTTGGATTCAACATATCAACATTTCTTTTCAGATTTTCAAGTTCTTTTGTTAAATAGTTAATTTCAGTCCTTTTTTAACACAATTCAGATTCACAACTTTTGTTTTTCATCCCAAGTTCTTTAATGTAATGAGACAAATTTTTATTAATTTTTGTCAATGAATGATTTTCAGCATAAACTTGTACCCACTTACCATACATTACCTTGTAAGATTCAGCCAATGAATCTTCATTGATTTCTGACTCATCAGAATCTAAGGCTACACCATCAATATTGCTTTCAGTGATTGTATTGTTCAAACACACAAGTTTTTCCTGAAAAACACTAGACAAAACAGAGGTTAAAGCAACATTTCCCTCTTCTTCACTGCTTTCGGTCTCATCATCACTCCAAGTGACATTTAGCCCTATTTTGTTATTTTTCAACGTATTGGCACATTCTGATTAAGTATGACCAAAACCTTCACACTCTCTTCATTGGATACCCTTTTTGTTAGTAGAACCAAAAAATTTAGAAGATGTGTTACCATTAGGGAATTTTGACAGATTCTTTTTGTTGCTAATATTTTTCATGAATTTTTGGAAATTTCTTGTCAACAAGGCCATTTCTTCATCCTCTTCATTATCAGAAAAATTTTCAGGAGCTTTAAAAGCAATACCTTTATTTTTCTCACCTGAGGATTTTGGCTTATCTTTTTGTTTGATCTGTTGGTTTAGTTCAAACATTCTCAAAGAGCCCATTAGCTCTTCAACATTCATTTTTCCAAAATCCTTTGCTTCTTCCATTGCCAAAAGCTTTGTGTCAAATCTATATGAAAGCACACGAACTATTTTTTGAACTAAAATAGATTCATCAAGTTTCTCACCCAAAGCAAAAAACTCGTTAGCAATGTCAGACAATTTTTCATAAAACTCAGATAAAGTTTCAGATTATAACATTCTCAATTCATCAAATTTAGTTTGTAACATGGTAAAACGCGATCTTTTGACATCAGCAGTCCCTTCAAATTGAGTTTGAAGGATTTGCCATGCCTCCTTTACAGACTCAAAAGAAGAAATCAATTTTATAAATCCTTCACCAACTCCATTAAAGATCGCATGCAAGGCCTTATTATTGTAGCCAAAAAAAATTTCATCTTCAGTAGACCACTCGAGTTCAGACTTTACCTTAGTATTACCTTCTTTGTCTTTATCAGTTGGTGGAGTCCATCCAGATTGTATAGATCTCCAAGCCCTTTCATCTTGTGACTTGATAAACTCCCTCATTCTGACTTTCCAATAAGGATAGTTAGTATCATTTAGTAGAGGAGGTCTAGTTATGGAACTTCCTTTTGCAAAGAAAGACATCTTACACAAAACAAATTGAACGAAAAATTAACCACAAGATCTCACTAAGAGTTTAGTGAATCGTTCTGATACCAAATGAAATTATGTATTTTAATGTTACCAACTTTATATTTAATTAAATTAATTAATTAATTAAATGCGGAATAAAAGATTGATACTGGAACAGATATTCTGTAGCTACAGACAGAGATTCTGTAACCACAAAATTCACAACAGAAGGATAAAACAGAAAAATAAAAAACACACAGAGTTTTTTACGTGGTTTCAATATCCTTTCGGATATTACTAGTCAACAGGGCCACGCCCAGAGACAATATTCATTAATAAAGTTTCTCAAAAATACGAAGTATTTGACTTAAGCAAAGATTAGACTCCCTCTAATTATGTCGCAAGCTTGATGTATTTTCCACTTGATGAATGAACCTTGCTGAAACTTCAAGAACTCGAACTCCCTTTGATTTGCTTGAAGAGTGCTTGATTCCTCCCGAGGCAGGACTAGGATGAACCTTCTCCCGAAGGTTTGCTCTTTGTTCTTCTCTTTGTTGAATTATTTCAATACACAGAACACATACAAAGACACAAAATAACAGAGGTATAGTCGAACCACTAACCTCTACAAAATAAACACTCTTTTTCTAAAGATGTAAAATAAGTTTTTGAATAAACAAAAGAGTTTCCCTATACAAGGCTGCTATGGTAAGTATTTATACACAAATATACTCACATAAGAAAATCTTTACTAGGTCTGAACGCACACAGCTCCCTAGGAAATGTTTCCTTAAATAATCAATCAATTACATTAAATCATTCGAGATCTGAGGAAACAGACAGATTGTCTGTAGCTACATATCAGTCTATATCTGAGCTGTCATTGCAAGATCCTATCTTCGATTTTAATGAGGATCAATCAAATCCTATCTGTTGAAATCTAGTCATAAGAATTAGATTGTCAAATGAAATTATCCAGATATAAAATAAATCAACATTTATTATTTGATTCATATGTTAAAAGCTAAGTATATTGTCAAACCTTCAATAAATAGAATAGATTGATATAATCAGCTCTTTATATAATCAGAACATAAATGTGAACAAAATAAAAATGAAATAATCTTCTATTGAATGCTAAGATTACAAGAAATAAATCAAAAACTATTTTCTCAAATATAATTTGCCAAAAATAGAATTTACAGATATCTTAGAATGATGTTAGGATTGGAGATGGTCTAAGAAAATTATAAAATCTCATAAAAACTCTGACTTGACTTGAATACATTAAAGGATCGCTTTAGAGGAAAAATGTAATTTTTTTGTGCTTGATGATGTTTAGAACGAGTTAAAAGTTTTACTAAAGGGTTTTGAAGTCAAGGGTAGCATAGTTTTAGTAACCACACATAGTAAATTGGTTGCTAGAATAACGAAGGCAGTGGAACCATATGAGTTAAGTGGTTTGGATAAAGATCAATCTTGGACTTTATTTCAAAAAATGGCATTTGAGAAAGGACGAGCAAGTTGAGTCTAGAATTTTGTCAATGAAAAGGACGTTGTAGAAAAGTGTAGGGGCGTTCCTCTTGTTCTTAACACAATAGGAAGACTATTTCAATCAAATATGTTATTACACCCTAAAGATGTAGTAGAAAGTGTATGTTTGTCTTTTATGAATAATGACCTTAACAAAATAATTATAATATTTTAAAAACACTTAAGATAAGTTATGATGCTTTTCCAATATAATTAAAAAATTATTTTGCTTTTTGTCGATTTATCAAGTCGCTAATCAAAATTAAAGTACTTTAGAAGATACCGGTTATGAATATTTTATGCATCTAGTTTGGGATTTTATTTTTCTTTGAGGCACCATTTGAGGTTGCTAGGGGCATAGAAAAATTTAAAATGCATGACCTTGCATTTATAGAGTCATGGAAATTTGATGATAAATGTATCTTTAAGTTTTAGATCTATAGAGTCATGGAAAATACCAATGTGCTCACTTAAGTAAAACAAAATTGTTTTTGTCATGCAATGAGAAAATTTTGTATCATCATCGAAATCCTGATAAAATGATTTATAAGGATATTTTTTCTTATTTAAAATTTCTTAAGGCATTGAGTCTGTATAAAATTAACATTAAAATATTACCAAGTACAATAGACATTTTTTCATTCAATCCTTTTGAGAGTCGTCCAAATTCTATAAGTTGCTTGCAAAATCTACATATTTTGAGTCTTGAAGGTTGTCATCAGCTTAGGATATTGGCTCAAGACATAGAGAAATTGTTGAACCTGAAGCATCTTGTGCTGAAAGATTGTGTTTGTTTGACTCACATGCCTAATGGATTAGGTAGATTGACTTCTCTTCACAGGTTAGACTTAGATGTATTTAAACAATCCAGTTCTAAGGTTGCCAGGCTTGAGGAATTGAGCAACCTCAATAGCTTAAGTGGAACCTTAGTAATTAAATTGGAACACAGAGAGCACATTTTAATGAGAAACAACATCTTCAACATATGTGTTTGTGGTGGGAATATAGATCCCTTATAACCTCGCGAAAATTTAAAACAATTGACAATTGGATACTATATGGGTGTCATGGCTCATTAATCTTGTTAGCTTGAGATTATTTGTCTGGACAAAATCCCAACAACTCCCACAATTGGATCAACTACCCTCTCTTCAAGAACTTCATCTTAGTGAGAGTCTGGAGTACATATCAGTTGAGTTCTCTGCTTCATCACTTTCTTTCCTTCACACTATTAATTTTCAAATGTCCTAAATTGAAAGAGTGGTGGATAGACAAACATGAGGATAATGCCAGCTGTTGACGCCGTTTTTCGTCAAACAGTAAAAGAAGAGCACGTAAACAATGAATGACAATGGCTAAATGAAATAAAACAAATCAAACACGCGATTTTTACGTGGTTCAGCAGTTAAATCTACCTAGTCCACGAGTCTCTGTTATTAATCTTAAGATTATCTCTTAAAATTCCTTAGCATGAATTCTTCAGAGTTTTCTCTCAAGGATCAGAATTTCGGTCCTTTACAATGGTGCATGGCTTCTCTATTTATAGAGAAGGATGCAGAATACTATCGCACATATTTTGGGTAGTTACTCTTTTTGTGTAAATTAAATAAATGGCTTTAAATGCCTATAATCAGATATAAAAGGAAACGTCCCTGAAGACCAGGAAACGCATAACTGACCAAATAATATCCCACGATTCTTGGGGATTCACATTAATAAATGAGGATTACATCTCATATTTATAATACTTGTAGATATTCAAGGTGGTTATCGCGTATCTCTAAGGCTTTAGCATCCCAGGTCTCACGTCATTGTTCGAGCTAATGGCATCTCCCGAGATCACGTGTCTTTCGAGATCGTACGTACATCTAGCTCGAGACCCCCGATCCGAGTCGTCCCCGAAGATGAGTGTGTTCTCGGAGCTACCTTTCGAGATCGAGATCGTTTCGAGCTCATATATTCGAGGTCATATATCGTACTTTTCAGGCTCGATATTCAATCCTGGAGCATACTTCAATCCTTACGAGACCATTTGTTGCGAATCCAACTTTCGAGGTCACATTTACCATGGCTCGAAATCTGGGTATAACATCTTGCCCCTTCAAAAGTATTTGTTCGAATCCTAAGAGAAGGAAACTTTTGAACTACTTTCCTTGAGAACTGTACCGTCACACCTCTGAAAATGGACACGCGTCAGCTGGGTCTTGCTCATTTTAGGTACTTGAGTACCTTGGAAACACGCCCACGATCGTCCGTCTGACAACTTTTCGGCGCCTTCTTGTCATTGATCCCCATCCGTTCGATCTAGTGAGGATTTCATTCGACGCTCCTGATTAATTCCTTTTCCCCACCTATATATACAAGACCCCACTCTTCATCTTCTTCACTTTCATCCTCATTCTCCATAAGCAAGAAAAGAAGAAAAACAAGCCCAGAGACCTCTTTGCAAAGTTCCTGTTCCGTGCATGTTTTCTCGACCAAAGAAACAAAGGAATCCTGGTCTGTTCGAGTCAGTGAGTTCTTTCCTGCAACCTCTTCTTCAATCGACGATCTCTCTGCAATCGCCATTACTGTGTAAGTATGCCGTTTTTGTTTTCCATTTAAAATGTTCTTGCTGTGTGTGCTAGTTTACGTTCTTAGCATGATACGATAGGAGGTTTTGAACCAATAGGTTTTTATGCTTTCTGGATTTTCACTCTGGATGTTCGTCTCTGGTTTACACCCAGTTTTGACGTTTGAATGTGGTTCCCATTTTCTGGGTTTTGAAATTCTTAGGCAGCGTTTCTTGTATATTAAGCTTTCGGATAAAAACATGGGCTTTGACAAATGCACGAAACCCAAAAACGCTTTTCCTGGCTAACCGCCACTCTTCTTTCCCTTGAATTTCGGGATTTTCAAAAAATTATCCAAACTCCTTTTCTTTTTCGTGGAATACACGCCCCTGACTCTTCAATAAGGGTCTTAGTATTTAGTCTCGTTCCTAAATCTCTGAGCTCATTCCATCGAGCTCGTGACTCTTGCATGCATGGCCCTCACCATTTTTTCTTTCTCGCTAGATGTCACAGAATCTGGAAAGACGGTGGGGGTCATTGCTGGCAGTCCCTTACGAGCCGAAATCTCCGAGCCCGGAATCGCTCTTCGCCCGGAACCAACGTCGGATAAGAGAATACGAGCTTGCACGCGAGCAAGAAGACATTCGAGCTCACTATCGCCGCCAGATAGACGAGGTCATTGAAAAGAAGAGAAGAGTTCTTCGGGAGGCCCTCTATCCGGAGCCCAATTCAAGACCTAGGCCCATTCCCCTCGACCCTGCGCTAAAAGTCACTATTGCGTATCATCCAGGGGAACTCCAGTTTTCATTAATGGGGGAAACTTCATCCTCGCAGCCGAGGAAGGAGATGTTCGAGGCCGAGCTCTATTGGAGCACGGTTACCACAACCAGCCAAATATCTGAAATACTTGCCTTCCATGGCCTTCATTTGTCAGGCACCTTGAAGTGTCGGGCTCCGACTGGTCAAGAACGGAGTTGTTTCGCTCCTGGCGGCCGCGATGCCACAGTGAAATATGCGGCATGGAGCCAAGAACATATGAGGGCGGGAGCACTGCTGCCCTTGAAGTCTTTTTTCAAAGACTTTACTGATTTCGTTGGGTTGGCACCGTTCCAACTCAACACTAATTCGTACAGGGTGCTATCTGCCCTGAGGTCCTTGTACCACGAGCTAAGGTGGGAAGGACCTTCACCTCAAGAGATTTTATATCTCTTTTGTTTGAAAAGTAACCCCTCCCGAGCTCGGGGAGGGGATGGTTTTTACTATCTCTCGAGCTATCCCAAAGAGACGAAGGTTTTTGGGGATCTCCCCAATCACCCGCCTGATTTCAAGAAGGCCTTCTTCTGGACAGATGGTATGTCCCCGTCTCGACATTACTCGTTCAGGCGGATTCGTAAGTATTCTCGTTACTTTTATTCCTAAGCTCGAGACTTTAGTTCTTAAATTCATATTTAGACGAAATGTGTTTCACTTTTCAGCTAATTTTAAGCGTCCCACCCCCAATGAAGCAATGATGAGGCACAGAGAGGCCTTGCTCCAACTTCCTTATGGCAGGAGGTCTCTCTCGTATCTATTACACGAGGACAAGCTCCGAGCTTGTGGGTTGTTGGGAGAGGGCCAGTCAACCTCTGACTGGTCCAGCAAAAAATATGAACGCTGGGAGGAGGTGCCACTGCCCACAGGCGCCCTTCCTCCGAGGAGAGAAAGGAGGCCATCACTCCCAGTTCGTCTGAGGAGTCCGCAGTCCGGGAATGAGGCCAATGATGAAGCCTCGAGCTCGGACTCAGATGAAGGTAAAGTCCTCCCTACCTCGAGGATGTGGTCCCCCACACTACTAGAACACAGGCCCAATAGGTTAGTCTCGTGCCCACAGGATAGATACCACTTCTACATATGGAGTTGGGTAGACGACTGTCTCCATAGGTTCGATAGTGGGCTCGGGAAATATGATACCATGTACACCACGGACGAGGTGTGGAATGGGATAGCTGTGCAGTACGGGACCAATGATTATAGGGACCTCTCGAGGTTATCACCTACTTATAGGGAAGGCACTCCCCCCGCCTCCTCTGAAGACGGGGGAATTTCATGGTCCCCAAGCTCGAGCTCGGGGGAGAGTTCCAGTTAGGTTTCTTCTACCATCACTCTATATGTCTGTGATGCTGAAATAACTTGATGTACATTTCTCTTTTACTGACTCACTGAGTTGTGACTTGTGCAGGCGAGATGGACTCCGACCTTGACGCCCTTATCGACAATGCAGGCGCCAAGAGGAGCAAACGCCCTAGGGCGGGGTCACTGAAGACCGATCAGCCGGGCAAAGGCTCCAAGAGGTCCAAAAAGACACCTCCCCTTGCCCCGCCGTTTTCGAGCTCTATTGCTGCGTCGACTATCCAGGCTAGCGCCTCCACGACAATGCCATCCTCGCAGGCCGTCGTCTCCGCAGTTGCACCGACTTCGCTGGTTGGTGCCCCTGCCATTGAGTCCCAACCTCCTATGGTGGGCGAAACGTCTTCAGCTCAGCTTTCCAGAAGGCCTTCTGCTTCTCGAGTTCAGAAGCTAACAATCTCCACCCATATGAACTCGTATGTGGTGGATAATGTTGCTGGACCTCACGGATCTACGCTGATCTCGGATGTTATGTCCCGGATCGGCCAGAGCTATGGCAGTTTCGAAGCTCCTCAGTGGCAGTGCCTAACTGGCACCCGAGACCGCACTGTCCTTTACGAGAAGAGTATCGAGCACACTGCTGCAGTAAGTATTCTTCTATGTTCCTTTTGCTTATATTCATACTGACCTGAGGCTAATGGTGGTTTCTTCCTTTTTTCAGGCTCTTGCCTTCACTGCCCAGCTCAATTACGAGCTGAACAACGAGATCCATTCGAGCAAGACTCATGCTCAAGAGGCGAAGGACCTCCACCTTAGAGCGAACGACGATCTGAAGGCGGTGAATGCTAACTTCGAGGCAGTGGTTAAGGAGCGTGAGGACATGGTCAAGGAGCTCGGAAAGCTGAGAGCTGAACTCGAGGAGCAAAAGAAAGATAATAGCCAGCTTCGGGAGATCAATAAGAAGCTCGAAGAGGACAAGGCCGCCACCTTCGACATCATAGAGGATGCCAAAACTCGCCTTCTTGCTGAGTACAAAGAAAAGAAGGAAAAGGCGGTCGACTCAGCCATGTACCGGATGTGGGCTTATAACGAAGAGCTGGACACCAGCTTCTTAGGTCCCCACGAGGCACCGCTTCTTGAACGATGGAATGCTCGGCTCAAGAAGGAAGAAGCTGAAGGGCTTGAGAAGGAGAAGGCTGAGCAGCTCGAGAAGGAAAAGGCTACTCCGGGCACCGTTTCGGAGGAAGCTCAGGAGGATAGTCATGCTATTTGTCCTGAGGGGTTCGGTGCCACTGATGCTGAGAAGGCCAAGGAGACTCCTTTTCCTTGAATCTGACCTCGGGGAGATCAGTTATCGGGGCTGCGTCCCCTTATTTCTGTAACTATTTTAAAAAATGCCCACGGGGCTGATACAATTTCTTTTACCATTCTTTTATATGCTTTACATTTCTTGGCTCGAAATATTTTGCATATTTTTATATTGATGAACCGGTTATGTTTATTTATTCATACAAACATAGTTTGGATTTGGGCTCGAAATTCGATGCATTCATGCATAGTTTATTCGAATTATCCGCTTCCGACCTCGTTACTTATCAAGGTCGAATATTACTTTAACCATGAACTCAAAAGTACTTATATGGTATGTAATGTGAATGATCTGGTTATATATTTTTTTGTTTAGTCACTTTTCCTCATCCTCAGTTTTTGTTCCGAGGTTAAGAGTTTGAAACTATTTTTCTCTTAGATATTCCAGCCTCGATCTTGACTTGTCTCGTGATAGGTTTAGGCTCCTACTGATCATCGATCAATTTTTTGGCTGGTTTGTTCCAGACCTGTTAAGTTTGCACATCTGGTTAACTCCAAACGTTTTAGGATTTTGGTAGTTCGGTTTTGTCCGAACTATCTAAGCTCGCATATTTGGTTATATCCAAATACTTCATGTTTTTGATAACTCAGTTATCTAGGCTCGCGTACTTGGTTATCTCCAAATACTTTTATCTTTTTGATAAGTCGGTTATGTCCGGACTATCTAAGCTCGCATACTTGGTTATCTCCAAATACTTCATATAATATATATTTTTTATTTTTTAATCTGACGGTATACATACCAATGATGCCCCCTTAATATCCTATGAGTGTGACCATAGGTTATTAAATTAAGAGAGATTGTAAAAATTAAAAGAAATTACATATGGAACAAAATAGACCTTTTATTTGATGAAATTCAAAAACAAACAAACAAACTAGTACATATAGAAATTCATGGTTACAGGCAACACCTCCTACACTATTGATAGTAAGGTCTAAGGTGTTCGCCATTCCATGCTCGCGGTATCAGGCTCCCATCTAATCTTGCAAGTTTGTATACGCCAGGTCGGATGACTGACTCTATCTGGTATGGTCCTTCCCAGTTCGGCCCGAGCACTCCAGCTGCTGGATCTCGGGTGGCTAAGAATACGCGTCTCAAAATCAGGTATCCCACTCCGAACTTTCGATCTCGAACCCTCTTATTGAAATATCTTGTGGTTCGTTGCTGGTAAGCAGCATTTCTCAGCTGAGTCTCTTCTCTTTTTCTTCGATCAAGTCTAGGGTTTCTTCGAGCTGAGTATGATTTGAATCCTGATCGTAAATTTGAGCTCGGATCGTCGGGATTTCGACCTCGATGAGCAACATTGCCTCGCAACCGTACGCTAGAGAGAACGGGGTATGTCCTGTTGATGTCCGAGCTGTAGTCCTATATCCCCAAAGGACTTGAGGCAATTCTTCGGGCCATCGTCCCTTTGCCTCTTCCAACTTTTTCTTTAGAGAACTCTTGAGAGTTTTGTTAACGGCTTCGACCTGACCATTCGCTTGAGGGTGAGCCACTGATGAAAAACTCTTTATTATGCCGTTCTTTTCGCAAAAGTTGGTGAATAAGTCGCAATCAAACTGGGTTCCGTTAACGGATACAATCTTTCTCGGTACTCCGTATCGGCATACGATGTTCTTTACCACGAAATCAAGGATCTTTTTCGAAGTTATAGTTGCCAATGGTTCAGCCTCCGTCCATTTCGTGAAGTAATCAACGGTGACTACCGCATATTTCACTCCGCCTTTTCCAGTTGGGAGAGAGCCTATGAGGTCGATGCCCCATACTGCGAAAGGCCATGGGGATGTCAACATGGTCAGTTCGGATGGTGGAGCTCGGGGTATCGTGGCGAATCTCTGGCATTTGTCGCATTTCTTCACATACTCAAAAGAGTCTGTTCTAATGGTTGCCCAGAAATATCCTTGACGTATGATCTTCTTGGACAGGCTATGCCCCCCGGTGTGGTCTCCGCAGAACCCTTCATGAATTTCTTCAATGATCTTCTTTGCTTCGGGAGGGGTTACACACCTAAGCAGCGGCATGGAATATCCTCTTCTATATAGCTTTCCGTCCAAAATGGTGTAACGAGGAAGTTGATACATCAATTTTCGAGCCTGGTTCCGATCTTTTGGAAGAATTCCATTTTCGAGATAATCAACTATTGGACTCATCCAGGTCAGTTCTGTTTCAATCATACACACATCTTCCTCGTCTGGCTCAGTAATGCTGGGTGCTGATAGGTGTTCTATGGGTACAACATTCAGCTCTTCATTTTCGGCGGAAGTGGCGAGTCGAGCTAAGGCATCTGCATTTGAGTTTTGTTCTCGGGGAACCTGTTCGATTGCGTAAAACTCGAAATACTCCAATGCGGATTTTTCCTTCTCCAGATAAGCTGCCATTCTTGTGCCACGAGCCTGGTACTCTCCCAAGATTTGATTAACCACGAGCTGGGAATCGCTGTAGCAATGTATAGCTTTGGCCTTGAGCTCTTTTGCTATTCGCAGTCCTGCGAGTAGAGCCTCGTACTCAGCTTCATTATTAGATGCTTTAAAGCCAAATCTTAAAGTAGAGTGAAATTTTCTCCTTGCAGGAGTGATCAGAATAACTCCTGCCCCCGCTCCATTTTCATTTGACGAGCTGTCGACGTAAAGTTTCCACAGCTCGTGGGCCGTGGTTATTACCTCGTCGTCGGCTATACCAGTGCACTCCACTATGAAGTCTGCCAAGGCTTATTCCTTAATGGTCGTTCTTGGATGGTAAGTGATCTCAAACTATCCGAGCTCAACAGCCCATTTAAGGAGTCGACCTGACGCCTCTGGTTTAGATAGGACTTGCCTAAGTGGTTGATCTGTCAGTACATGGATGGGATGTGCCTAAAAGTAGGGGCGGAGCTTGCGAGATGAGTGGATTAAACTGAGGGCGAGTTTCTCCATCAATGGATATCTTGACTCTGCCCCCAGTAATCTCTTACTGATGTAATAGACGGGTTTCTGCACCCTCTCTTCCTCTCGAATGAGCACCGCGCTTATCGCGTGTTCGGTGGTTGAGAGATATAGGTACAATACTTCTCCCGTTTCGGGTTTTGACAGGATGGGTGGTTCAGCGAGGTGTCTTTTGAGCTCCTGAAAGGCTAGCTCGCACTCTTCTGTCCATTCAAATTTCTTACTTCCTTTTAATAAGTTGAAGAATGGAAGGCCACGATCCGTTGACTTTGAGATGAATCTGCCCAGGGCGGCCATCCTGCTAGTCAAGCTTTGGACATCTTTATGCTTCTGAGGTGAAGGCATATCAATCAGGGCCTTTATTTTGTCGGGATTAGCCTCGATTCCACGAGAATTGACAATGAAACCCAGAAATTTTCCCGAAGATACCCCAAAAGTGCACTTCTGAGGATTTAGCTTCATGTTGTATTTTCTGAGCACGCCAAAGCACTCTTCGAGGTCATCAACATGGTTCTTGTTAAGTTGAGACTTTACAAGCATGTCATCAACATAAACTTCCATGTTGTTCCCTATTTGTTCTGAAAACATCATGTTAACGAGCCGCTGATATGTAGCTCCAGCGTTCTTGAGCCCAAACGGCATAACATTATAACAGTATAGCCCTTTATCTGTAATGAAGCTCGTATGTTCTTGGTCGGGGGCATGCATGGGAATCTGGTTATATCCAGAATATGCATCCATGAATGACATCAAGCCATGCCCCGTCGTGGCATCCACGAGCTGATCAATTCTTGGCAGCGGAAAACAGTCTTTTGGGCAAGCCTTGTTGAGATCCGAGTAGTCAATACAGGTTCTCCACGTCCCATTGGGCTTTGGGACCAACACTGGATTGGATACCCAGTTAGGGTAAAAAGCATCCCTAATGAAATGGTTTGCTTTTAATCTGTCAACGTCCTCCTTTAATGCTTTCTTTCTGTCCTCGTCCAGCTGTCTTCGCTTTTGTTGCTTTGGGGGAAAGCTTTTGTCTATGTTTAATGCGTGGCTCGCAACATTTGGGCTTATCCCCACCATGTTTGAGTGTGACCCTGCGAAGACATCCTGATTTTTCCTCAGAAAGCAAATTAATTGCTATTTTGCTTCGTCTTGGAGGTGTTTTCCGACCTTCACCTTCTTCGAGGGATCAGCTTCGTCGAGCTGAACTTCTTCGAGCTCTTCCAATGGTTCGAGGTCAATTTTCTCCTCAATCCTTGGATCGATTTCCTCGTCAATTTCTAAAACCGTTCCATCTTTATTTTGTATGATAACAAGTGCCTGAGCGCTCGTTTGTTTCTTTCCCCTCAAAGAAATGCTATAGCACTCCCTTCCTGCCAATTGATCTCCTTTTAATGTCCCGACCCCGCTTGGGGTTGGGAACTTAAGGGCCAGGTGCCTCACAGATGACACTGCCCCCAGCCCGACTAGGGCGGGTCTCCCGAGCAGTACATTGTAGGCAGAGGTAAATCTACCACTACGAACTCCATTATCTTGGTCACCGAGACTGGATAGTCTCCCAAGGTCACAGGGAGTTCAATGGATCTCATACAGGCAGTCCCTTCTCCTGAAAAGCCGTACAAAGTAGTTGCACATGCCTTCAGGTCGCGAAGGGAGAGTCCCATTTTCTCGAGGGTCGCTTTATAAAGAATGTTGACTGAGCTCCCATTGTCTATGAGAACTCAGCGGACTCTCTTGTTGGCAAGCTGAAGAGTAATAACCAATGGATCATGATGAGGGAACTGAACATGAGATGCGTCCTCCTCAGTGAAGGTTATCGGTTGCGTTTCAACCCTTTGTCTTTTCGGTGCCCTAGGTTCGGGTTCATAAGGAGACCTGTCCCCTGTCTTCAGCTCGTTTACATATCGCTTTTGAGCATTTCTGCCCCCTCTTGAGAGATGAGGCCCTCCTGAGATGGTTATTACGTCCTCTCCATCTATCGGCGGGGGCCTGTCTTCTTCCCGAGATCGGGAGTTGTTATTTTGTGCCATCGAAGGCGCGGCTACTCTCTGGCTCGCAGTAGTCTGTCCATTACTCTGGTTTTTGACGTACTGCCGGAAGTAACCTCTCGAGATCAACCCTTCGATCTCATCCTTCAGCTGTCGGCATTCATCAGCTGTGTGTCCGGTGTCCCTGTGGAACCGGCAATACTTACTGGAATCCCTTTTGGACTTTTGATTTCTCATTGGGTCCGGATGTCTGAAGGGGACCTGGTTTTCATTAGCCAGGTATATGTTTTCCCGAGACTCGTTGAGTTCGGTGTGTACTATATATACAGAGAAATACCTTTCTCCTTTCTTTTTCTTTCCTCCTTCAGCCTCGGGGTTATTTCCCTCGCTCTTTTTCCTCTTGGAGGGATTCTCCGAGGTAGGCTGTGAAGCTGCTGGGTCAGCCGAGGTTGAGGCGGAGTTAATGTTTATCGTTGTAGTTTTGGTCTGCGAGGTCGCCTTGAGCGTTGACCTCGCCTCCTCTACATTGACAAATCTCTGCGCCTATCTGTTAAACTTGGTTATTGATCTCACCGGTTTCCCTTGCATGTCATCCCAAAGGGCACTTCCGGGTAGAACACCAGCTCGGATAGCCATCAGGTGCCCACTGTCATCCACATCTCGAGCTCGAGCGACCTCTAGATTAAATCTTGTCAGGTAGCTTTTCAGTGTTTCGCCCGGCTGTTGTCGGAAGTTAGTCAAAGTGGATGCCTCTGGCCTGACTCCCACCATAGCTCAGAACTGCTTCTTGAAGTCTCTGGACAACTGTTCCCATGAAGTTAATGAGTGCTTCTTGTACTTTCGAACCAACTTTTGGCAGGCCCTGCCAATGATGTTGGAAACAACATGCACCTGAGCTCGTAACCCACGTTACTAGCTCTCATAATAGTGTTGAATGTACTCAGGTGACTGCATGGGTCGGTTTTTCCTTCAAACGCTGGGACGTGAGGAATCCGGAACCCTTGAGGAAATTGAGTGTTAGAAATATTTGGAGCAAACGGCTCGAGCTCCTCGTCAGAGTCCTCATGTTGACCATTCCCTCGTTCATTCTTTAAAAGCCTAAAGGCTTTTTCGAGCTGATCTATCCTTTCTTGGACTGGGTCCTTAGGTGGTGTCTGGAATTGACAGTCATTGATCATGATTCCAGGCTCGCGTCTCCGTGAGGGATCTCTACGCCCATTCAGGTGATTCCTTAGGTCCGGATTTGTCTGATCTCCCTTCCCCCTGCTCTGATTCAGATGATTTCGCAGGTCAAGACGATTCTTGCGGTTTCCAGTATTTTTACGACCTCGGTCGTGTTTACTGACGGACCTGGTCTCTCCGGACTCGTCACTGGTGAAACTCATTGAACGGTCATTTCGCGATGGGTTCTTCCCATGTCGCCTCGTCTCCGCAGTGCGAGACCGGGACGTCTGACTTCTCTCAGATTGTGCGCCTCTCCGCTCCTGGAAAGTCTCCCTGTGTCCTTGTCTATCCCCCGTACGCCCTTGATCCTGATCTCGAACAGGTTGAGCGTTTCTGCGGGGAGGTGAAGGATATCTTATGGGAGACGGAGGGAACCGTATAGGCGACGGTGGCTGTCGCCCTTGCCTTGGCCTAGAGGGTTCAGAATTTGCCCGAGATGGGTCGGTCGCGTTCGATGCACTACCAGGAACCTGAGTCCGAGCCTCGGTAGGAGCTCGGTTATTCTCAGTTCCTGCAGGCACTTCCACAGGTGGATTAGGCGGGACCCGAGCTCGGGTACTCCTCTGGGGCCTAGGAGGAGCAGATGGCTCTGCTGGTGCCTGAGGTTGAGTCGGCCTCCTTGTGGCAGCATCTTTTCGTGGACGTCCACGGGGCCTCCGGGGAGGAACATGCACGTCCCTTGGAGGAGGGACTTGGTTTTCGCGCGGAGGCGGGGGCTGAGCCACCTGCGCCTCTGCGGCCATCCTAGTCAACTCCTCATTCCGTTTGTTGGCTTTTGCCAACAGCTGTTTCAATTGCCAGTTTTCCAGTTCTACAATAGGAACGTAACGCTCAGGATTGTAGTACATATCCTCATCCCTCGGTGGAGGCGGTGGTCCCCGGGAATCGGAGGACCCACTTCTCTCCTCAGCATCCGGGTTCTCCATTGGTTGTTTTCCAGGACACCTTGGGTAGCTTTCATCAGGAGTGTTCTGATTGTTTGTAGCCATGAATCTCTCAGGGATGAATGCTTAAGGCTCTCAATGAAAGCACCAAACTGTTGACGCCGTTTTTCGTCAAACAGTAAAAGAAGAGCACGTAAACAATGAATGACAATGGCTAAATGAAATAAAACAAATCAAACACGCGATTTTTACGTGGTTCAGCAGTTAAATCTGCCTAGTCCACGAGTCTCTGTTATTAATCTTAAGATTATCTCTGAAAATTCCTTAGCATGAATTCTTCAGAGTTTTCTCTCAAGGATCAGAATTTCGGTCCTTTACAATGGTGCATGGCTTCTCTATTTATAGAGAAGGATGCAGAATACTATCGCACATATTTTGGGTAGTTACTCTTTTTGTGTAAATTAAATAAATGGCTTTAAATGCCTATAATCAGATATAAAAGGAAACGTCCTTGAAGACCAGGAAACGCATAACTGACCAAATAATATCCCATGATTCTTGGGGATTTACATTAATAAATGAGGATTACATCTCATATTTATAATACTTGTAGATATTCAAGGTGGTTATCGCGTATCTCTAAGGCTTTAGCATCCTAGGTCTCACGTCATTGTTCGAGCTAATGGCATCTCCCGAGATCACGTGTCTTTCGAGATCGTACGTACATCTAGCTCGAGACCCCCGATCCGAGTCATCCCCGAAGATGAGTGTGTTCTCGGAGCTACCTTTCGAGATCGAGATCGTTTCGAGCTCATATATTCGAGGTCATATATCGTACTTTGCAGGCTCGATATTCAATCCTGGAGCATACTTCAATCCTTACGAGACCATTTGTTGCGAATCCAACTTTCGAGGTCACATTTACCATGGCTCGAAATCTGGGTATAACACCAGCCAACCAAAACAAAGCTCAAACCCATTTAGTGTTCCCTTCTTTCTTATCTACAGATAACTAATTTCCCAAATCTTAGTGCCATGCCATTTTTTCCAAACCTAGAGAAGCTGTTACTGAAGAATTGTAGACAATTGAGCAGACACTAATGATGAGGATTCAAAGAATAGAAGTACCTCCTCACCTTTGAACAAATTGAAATACTTGACAATTAGGGGAATAAATGAAGATGAGGATGTAGTATTCCTAACAGAGAGAATTGCCAATCTCTCCTCATTACAAATTTGCGGGTGTGATAATTTAGCCTTGCTACCTAAGCTTTCTTTAATGCAGGTTCGTACGGGATTTTGTTCTTATTGCATTAGGAAAGTAACAACAAACTAAGATGGTGATTTGAAATAGATATCAGTACTTGTTAGTATTACCATGTTAAAAAGCTTTCTTGAGCTGCCTTGAAACACTATCAAACTCATATATGTGACAGTTGTACAATTCAATCAAGAAACCTGAAAAAAAATCATTTTAAAGAACTATGATCAGTACTTAGTGAAAACTCACTTCAAGGACAAGCCATACTATGTTGTTCTGCTTGATTTTCTCCAGACCGCTTCAGGATAAGTACTAGACTTAATCTCATTGTCATTTTTACTGCTACATTCTTCAGTTTAAAACTTTCTATTATTTATTTACCCTTCTGCTGCATATAATTGGTTATGTTAGAGGAGAATTTAGAATACCATGATGATGTAAAGAACAATCTTGTTGAGATCTGCTTTCAAGTACAAGGAGCTTGATCTTGAGGGTTTATATGGAGACTACGAGAGCAAGGGCTAGGAGAATCTATTAAAGATACCACTTGCATATTTAACATGCTTGTCCTCATTGTATCTTACAAACTCCATATATATGCATATATAATTCTATTGAGGAATGATCTGAAGTGACATGATGTGATGCGCCAGAATCTACAATCCAACTTGGCTCATTTGA
Source organism: Humulus lupulus (assembly GCF_963169125.1). NCBI lineage: Eukaryota > Viridiplantae > Streptophyta > Magnoliopsida > Rosales > Cannabaceae > Humulus > Humulus lupulus. The sequence continues at coordinate 30,736,620 of NC_084796.1, read as the reverse complement.
GGATGAGTTTGTGTTGGAAATAAAGTGAGCTTGTGTGAGTGATCTGCAAAATTTTGCTGTGTGACTAGGTTTGTCACAAATTTAACAGATTGGTTTAGATTGATAGGGCTGACTAATGTTGTATCCTGACCACGGACGAGTGTTTTGGGTGCCCTGAGAATATGAATTGTGGTTGTTGTTGTGTTGAGGGCGAAATGGTTGTTGAATGTGGCCTCTGGAATTAAAGTTTTTGTTGAACTGACTTGGCTGATTATTTTGTTGATTGTTGAACTTTTGGCCTCCATTGTTGAAATTTTGGTGTTTCTTTGTGTGTACTGTGCAGTGAGCAGGTTTGGATTTTTCTTGGCATCTTCAAGTTTGAGATCAATTTCATGGTCAGCAAGCTTTTCATAAAGTTCTTCAAAGGAGATGGATTCAGATCTAGCTCAAACTCCTACACTAATTTCTTCAAAATCCTGGTTGAGTCCCTTCAAGACATGGTGAACAATCTCATCCTCAATAAGTGGACAGCCAATCAAAGCCAAATCATTAGTAACACTTTTGATGAGTTGCATGTATTCAGAGACTATAATGCCCCAAAATCCTTAATGCGGGTTAATGGCTGGATTAGTAGGTCAGGAGGGCCATAATTGTTTTATTATGTCATTAAATGATTATATGCATGTTTATGTGAATTATATTATAATATGATGTTAAATGCATGCATGTGGGTCCACATTTGATTGTAAGGGCATTTTGGTAATTTGGTCCATTGAGGGCATATTTGTGTATTTTGGTGCATGTTGTGATTTATGGATGAGATCCCATTATTATGTGGATATATTCGAGCTATTCGGCATGAGACGGTCTTATGTTGCAAATTAGCGGTTTTGTCATAACAAGGTCAATTATTGGGATATTGGATAATGAGAATGTTTATCTCATGATATATTGGGAGTTATTGAGATCAAGAGGAAATTCTGGGAGTTTTGACTATTTTTCCCCTAGGGATGTTTTTGGGACTCCGAGCATTAGGATTTATTTGAGGTTACTTAAGCCTGAAGTAGTCTGTTAGAAAGAACCTTACGTTAAAACACCTTTCTCTTTCTCTCGTAAGTTCGTTTTACCGTTCGTTTCAATTTCGAAGAAAACTTGAGTTCTAGGAGTCGGAATCAAGCGAGGATTGAGGCATAGCGATCGTAGGAAAGATTATAAGCTTCTTAACCGAAGGATTTGGCGAGAAACAACCCAATCAAAGGTTGTAATGCCCTGAATTCTCCGATGTGGTTTAATGGCAGGATTAGTAGGCTGGGAGGGCCATAACTGTTTAATTATGCCATTAAATGATAATATGCATGTTTATATGAATTATATTATAATATGATGTTATATGCATGCATGTGGGTCCACATTTGAATATTATGCTGTTTTGATTATTTGGTCCATTGTGCGTATAAGTGTGTATTTGGGTGCATATTGTGATTTGTGAATGAGATCCCATTATTATGGAGATATATTCGAGTTATTCGGCATGAGATGGTCCTATATAATGGATTAGCGGTTTTGTCATGACGGGGTCAATTATTGGGTAATAGGAATGTTATTTGATGATAAATTGGGAATATTTGAGATCAGGATGGAATTCTGGAAGTTTTGACTATAATGTCCCCGGGGGTGTTTTCGAGACCCCGAGCACTAGGTTTTATTTGAGGTTACTTAAGCTTGAAGTAGCTTGTCAGATAGAACGTACGTTAGAAAACCTCTCGTTCTCTTCCCGTAGTTCGTTTTTACCGTTCGAAGCCTTTTCGACGATATCTCGAGTTCTAGGTGTCGAAATCAAGCGAGGATCGAGGCATAGCGATCCTAGGAAAGATTAGAAGCTTCTTGACTGAAGGATTTGACGAGAAACAACCTAATCGAAGGTAATCTAAGTTTAAAGTCTTGAGTTTTTAGAGTTTCTAAGCTTTGAATTGGACTTTGTGAATCGTTGAGTTTTTTGGTTCGATTGAACCTTGGGTTTTGATGGTTTTGGACCATTGGGAAGCTTGGGAACTTTGATTTGATGATTTTGGGGGCTTTGGGATGAAGGAGAATGAGTTTGGGCATGTTCTAGGTTGGGCGTCGCGGCCCTGTTCTTGGAGAGCCGCGGCCCTAGCTCAAAGAAGTAGGTGGCCAAGTTTGCCTTTACTGGGCGCCGCAACCCTTGTTTCAGAGGTGGCTGGGGGATGCGGCCCAAGGTGCCAGGGTCGCGGCCCTAGAGCAGGGTTGAGCCCGTTTGAGTGTTTTGGCCCCGGGAACATGGTTTTAGGCCTTGGGATCATTCCTACTACTTGGATTAGTTTGGATTGATGTCCCGAAGGCTAGATTTTGGTTTGGGAACCTATGTTGATCATTTTTATTGATGGTATCCTATATTTGGTTATGGCTAGGTGACCGCTAAAGGACTAAAGGTTGATCGTTCTCAAGGGTCGTTCTTTTAATCATTCTAGCTCGAATCTGAGGTAAGAAAACTGCACCATGTGTATATATGTTGTGAAAATTATATGTGCAAGTGTACACAGTCCAACACAAGTAATATAATGATAAGTGAATCGTCTCCACAGGGATTGGTATTAAAAAGTTCAATGTAAACACCAATTAATTACAATTTAGAAATTTAAGAAACTAAATTGAGTGGTTGTTGAAACTAAAATAAAATGAAGGAAATTAAAATATGCTTAAAATTAACCACAAGTTCTAGAGAAATAACAGCAAGAAGAATTATCAATGGAAAAATTGGACTTGAATAGCTAAATCCCCCTATGTCAAAAACTGCCCAGAATGTTATAGCATTAAATTTAGCAAATCGCACCAGAGTTAACTAGAATTCCCAATATGCTCACCAGATTTTTCCAAAACTCGTGAATATAGTTCTACCATCCTAATTAAATATATTCCTATATCAAATCAGACTTAAGAACACAAATAACAGCACCAATTCTCAAAAGTTATGCAAGGTAAGTAAAATATTCCTATTCTACTCACTAAGAACAACCTAACAATGGTTATGCTCTTGCATCATTCAAGTACAAACTACTACATTCAACCTTTCCAGAATTAAATCTAGCTTAATAATCTGCCATTGTTGGCCAAACAACAACAAACAATAATCATGAACAATGGTGAATTTATGTAAATATGCATTTAAAATTTAATAACTATGACATAGGGTTCTTTAACCATTCAAGTCTCAAAAAGCTTAGCTCATAGCTAAATTAGTATCCAAAATCTGAAATGGAAAATTGATATCCATGAGTTCTAAAATAGCTATTCTAAATTAGGAAATACAAAAATTAAAGAAGAAGAGTAAATGGGACAAATCCGATATAGTTGGTGTGTGAATCCTCCTTGTCCTTCTCGTTCCCCTTCAACAATTGTACTTCTCTATATTTTTCTCTCTGTTTTTCTGTACTTTTTCTTCTGATCGTCCTCCAATGGCTGCTACCAAGGTGATATGGCTGGTCCTCTCCATTTTCCAAATTAGGGTACAAAATATCATGTCTCCAATTAGAAAGCCCACCTTCTTTTCCTCCACTTAGGCCCACTTAATTGGACCACTTTTCTGCCCAAAATAACTCCAGCTGGCGCCATTTATGGACCCATGCCACCTGGCCACGGATTAAAAAGAAATGACGCAGCTGTCTTTAATTTCCACGTCAGTAAGTGAGCTCCAGCATGCTGCAGCATGAATTTTAGCAATCTGGAAAGTTTCAGCTTTTTCTTCCAAACCAAGCTTCCAATTTTTCTTCTTCAATCCTTCCATGGATCGCTTGATTCCCTTTTTACACAGAAAACTAGAACAAGATTAGTTATTTAATTCCAATTTAAACCCAAAATATTGTAAGACTCCAATATTAGATCAACTAATTATATAGATAGATAACAACTTAAAATTAACAAACAACACCAAAATCATCACTCTTTTTATGCATAATTAAGTGTAAAAGTCAAATAAATAACTCTATATCATTGAGTTATCAATATATGACATGTGTATTTGTTATTGAGGCATGTTGATTGATAAATGTGGACATGGATTGCATATTAAATGCTAGTGAATGTTGTTTATCTGTATATGGCACTGACTAGTCAGGGACACTGACCTAAGAGTCAGAAACGGCATAAGCGTCCTGAACGCAGGGCCGAATAAAGATTAGATCTAATCGATATCAGTGTTGGATGACTCTAAGGCATTAGCACTGGACCGACTCTAAGGTCGATGAACTTATAAGCGCTTGGCTAGTCTAGGACTAGTTACTGAGAGCCAGGGCCAAAGGCCTAGGTGACCGTTTGTTACATGGCTAGGGAACGATGTTCCATAGTTATGACTCTAGAGTCATGAGGAAGGTTATGTTGGTGACTAATCACCATGCACCTATCCTGTTTAAGCTAGTGAAATGCTCACTTATCTGTTAAGCCCTGGTGATCCTATCGTCACATGGCTAAAGGGAACTGTCCCCATTTTAGTGACTTTTGCGACTGTCACCTATTTGTTTTGGACTGATCATCCTGAATGGTTATTATGATCATCGTTGATATTATATCATGCTATATTGTGTTTTCTTGCTGGGCCTTGGATCATGGGTGCTATGTGGTGCAAGTAAAGGGAAAGAAAAGTTCACCCAGCCTTGAGTGGAGAGCTTGGGTGGTGATGTGTACATATGCGGCCGCTTGACCACCTCGGCCAAGGAGTTCTCATAGGAACTAGGGCGTTTACCCTATTTTTGCCACTTAGGTCGGCGAGGTTGTAAATTTGAAACAGTAGTGACCATTTTCTACTGTAAACAACTTGTAAATGTTTTGAATAGCTCATGAGCAGTTTATATACTTAATGAAATATATCCTTTCCTTTTGATTGGTTTTCCACCTTAGCCTGTTAATCACACTTAGAGCACGTTTTTAACCAAAGGACTCGGGTAGCGAGTCAAATTTCCTGTTCACCGTTCACCGTAACTGTTCTGGGGTAACCAGGGCGTTACAAAGGTAATCTAAGCTTTAAGTTTTGAGTTCTAGAGTTTTTAAGCTTTGATTTGGATTTTGTGTGTCGATGAGTTTTTTATTCGTTTGAGCCTCGTGATTTGATGATTTTGGATCATTGGGATGTTTGGGAACTTTGATTTTTGGATTTGGAGATGTTTAGGTAGGTTTTTGGAGGGATTAAAATGTGAGAAATCAGAGTTATGGCAGGTTTCCAAGTGGGGGTTGCGGCCCTGTTCTTAGGCGTCGCGACCCGAGCTTGAAGATGAGGATGGTGGAGTTAGGGAGTTCTGGGGCCGCAGCACTGGGTAAGGTGCACCGCGGCGCTTGCCCCTAGTGTTTTTGTTTTGGCTGGGGGTCGCGGCTCAGGGTTTTGGGGCTGTGGCTCTTGAGGGTTCTTGAGGCCAAATGAGTGTTTTGATCATGGGAACTCAACCTTAGGCCTCAGGATCGTTCCTACTACCCGGATTAGTGGGATTCGATGTCCCGGAGGCTAGGTCTTGGTTCGGGAACCTTTGTTATTCATTTTATTGATAGAATCTCATATTTGGTTATGACTAGGTGACCACTAAAAAACTAAAAGGCAAATCGTTCTCAAGGGTCGTTCTTTTATTTATTCTCGCTCGAACCAGATGTAAGAAAACTGCACCCTGTGTGTATGACATGCACGATTATTATAAAGGCATGTGATGTATAAATGTTGACATTGATTGCATATTAAATGCTTAGAAATTATTGCTTACTTGTGTATGGCACTGACTATTCAGAATCGGCACTGGTCGCGTGTTACTGACTTAAGAGTCAGAAACAGCATAGGCGTCATGAACGCAGAGTCGATAAAAGATTAGATCTAATCGATGTCAGCATTGAATGACTCAAAGGAGCATTAATGCTAGACCGACCCTAAGGTCAATGAAAACTATAAGCGCTTGACGAGTCTATGACTAGTTGCTCAGAGCCAGGGCCAAAGGCCTAGGTGACTATTTTGTCACATGGCTAAGGGAACGGAATCCCACGTTGGTGACTCTATGGTCACTCGGTAGGTTTATGGTGGTGACTATTTCACCAGATACTTACCTCGGTTAAGCTAGTGAAATGATCACTTATCAGTAAAGGGAACGAAACCCACCTTAGTGACTTTTACAACTGTCACTTCTCTATTTTGGACTAGAATTCCTGGATAATTATTATGATCATCGTTTGATATTATATTCATGCAGTATTGAGTTTTCTTGCTGGGCTTTTGCTCATGGGTGCTATGTGGTGCAAGTAAATGGAAAGAAAAGCTCACCCAGCCTTGAGTGGAGAGCTTAGGTAGTGATGTGTACATATGCGGCCGCTTGACCACCACAGCCAAGGAGTTCTCAAGGGAACTAGGGGGTCTACCCTATTTTTGCCGGTTAGATCGGCGAGTTGTAAATTTCAACTGTAATGACCATTTTGCGTTGTAAATAACTTGTAAACGTTTTTATGGGCCCATGAACAGTTTTATGTTTTAAATAAAATATATCATTTCCTTTTGATTGGTTTTCCACCTTAACCTACTAATAACACTTAGAAGCACATTTTTAACCAAAGAACTCGGTTAGCGAATTAAATTCACGATTCAAAGTTCACCGTAACTGTCTTGGGGTAACCAGGGCGTTACAGAGACAGATTTACCTTCTTTGCTAATGTTTGTTAGGACATCGTGAAGAGTGAGATACCTAGTTCAGGATCGATTTGCATAGGTGTCATTGAGCTTTTTCCAAGCTTCAACCGCTGTTGCAATACCACTGAGAGAAGGCTGGACAATATAGGTGGAGGAAGAAAACATGGCGTGTCGGATGAGAGCATCTAGACGAATCCACTTTCGATATTCTGAATTGGAGACATCTTTGTCGTCTTTTTTTATCAACTATGATGGACAAGGTAATGAGCCATCTAGGTACCCATCTAGATCATAGCCTAGCATTAAAGTTTCAAATTGGGATCTCCAGAAAGAGAAATTGGTGGGGGTGAGTTTGAGGGGAAGTTGAGTAGAGGTGTTTATAACAATAATTTCATTTGGATTTGTGAGACGGGGAATTGTTTGTAGGGTAGATGAAGTCTCATTGACTGGTTATAAGGCAGAGGAAGACACATTGGATTCACCCATGAGAAAAAAAAAATTAAGACTCTCGTGAGAGATTGCTAGCTCTTGATACCATATAAAATATTGAATTTGTCTATTGCTGTAATTTGTATTGATATAATATCATGGCTTTATACATGTACATTGATGATAAAAAAGGGAAAGCAATAAGAACAGATTACACAATTCCTATAATTTGGCAATTACAATAAATATGAATATCCTATAGTTCACCATAAGATCTTGGAGGAGATTCCTCAATAAATTCCCAATCCCCACACTAATTATAGTCCTTAATTTATTATTTATATATATAAAAAAAAAAAAAAAAAAAGTTGCATTGGCATCTATGGTAGGAGTACCACAAGAACCTAGAGGACTACCCTTTCAGAAGCATACTCTTCATGGCTATTGAGGGCACCTTCTTTGCTCTACTTCCCTTGTACATATGTCTCATGTCACTAGGAATGACTTTTACAAACTTATGGTTGGTTGTTCTTGTTCTCAATAGGAATGATTTAAGGTTTTCGTCTCTCGCTTGATATTTTTGGTCCCAAGTCCGGTCAATCCGAGGCTATTAGTATCCCTTCGAATCTTTTGATCAATGATTCCACCTAAATTACCATGATAATGATAAGGAGATAGATAAGAACCTAGTTCTTCTCAATCTTGGAAAGCTCAAGAAACACAAGCTAAGGTGTGATTAGTATCTAATTTGAATACAACTGTATGATTTTAGATTTTAAAATTTGTAGAATCCGTTAAAATACATAATTGGTAAACTGTATTTAAAAATTAAATCCAAATTAAAATTCAGATTTTATGAAGTAGAAAACAATAAAACTATGTTTTCTCCATTTTCACAGATTCAATTTTTTAAAATTCAAAAATAGTTTACAGACATTGACTTAATCACATTTCCATAAACATTTTTAGTCACTAAATTCAAATTTTTATTTCAGAATCTCACTTTTCAAAAATATAAATTTTTAATCGTGAAACAATAAATATTCTTATTCCAACTACCACTAGCTTTATCATTTAAACCTTTTTCCACTAAATAAATCCAATTTAAGAGAACTTTAGGAATCTGACCAAAATAATTGACGTATTATTTTTAATATTAAGTTTCACCAAACTAAATTGGTCTAATTAAACTTGAATTTGAGCATAAATATAGGAACTAAAAAAAGTAAAAAAAAATCAATACTAATATTGAATTGACATATACTTCCAGAAAAGTAGTTAAATTTTTGGATTAAATTAGATTAGATTAAAGATTGAGTTCGACAAAAGTAGTCCAATTGATTTTGGGACATGCATCATGTTCTTGTGAGCAATGCCAATGCTATGCATCATATGAGTCATAAGAAAGCGGTTGCCATGCCATACCATGTCATGAGTCATGACCAAGACCAACCCATTTCATCTCTTGCCACCAAAGTAGGAAAAACCCTTCCTTTCCATCTTCTTCCAACAGCTGCCCTGCCCTGCCCTCAAATCTCTCTCTCTCTCCCTCTAAATATATATAACCAAATGGGTTCGGTTGTGGGAACCAACAAAAAGAGCAAGGAAGAGCTTCAAATGGCGCTCAACAAGGCCAAGCAGATCGTCTCCTCTCACCCCGTCGTCGTCTTCAGGTCCTTCTCTCTCCTTTCTCTTTTATGCCTTTTCTTTTCCCTCAAGTTTTGATATTTATCATCACAAACTTCAATTTTCTTTGATTTAGAACACAACCCAACTCATCAAATATCGTAATTCTTTAGAAGGAGAAAGAAAAAAAATCATCAATTTTGGCTATTGACCTTGATTCTCAAAAATGGTTTTTTTATCTTCCTTTTATTCTATTGTGTGTGTTGAATATAGAAAAAATTTAACTGTTGTGTATTTGGCAAGTAATTTTTTTTTCTTTAAATCTCATACTCAAGAGAATTGTATAAACACTGATTTTGGTTTTAACCTCAATTTATGGCAGTAAAACTTATTGTGGTTACTGTGAGAGGGTTAAGCAATTGTTGATTCAAGTGGGAGCTTCTTACAAAGTCTTTGAACTGGATGAAGAAAGTACGTATGTCGTTTTCTGATTTATATATTGGCAATTTCTGCAATCCTCTATTGTTGCCTGTGTGCTAAATTTGTCTTTCTAGTCTACATCAATTTGGAATCAAAACAAACCTTTCGGTGTGACTTTTGGGTACCTACTTATTTGTAGGATGAAGCCATTAACTATGTTCTCGCAATAACAGTTTTCAAAACCATCTTCACTCATTTATCTAAAAGGAAAGCTTTGTTTTATAGAGTTGTGGCTTGGAAGATTTTGGTATCTTTTTTCTTCGAGATTGAGACTTGGTTGAGCTAATCGGCTATTATTTGATCTCACTCTGAAGATATAGTTGCATGTTGAGGTGTGTTTTTATGGGCTACGGACTACAGTTAAACCAATATATTAGCTAGACCACATAGTATGAGTAAATAGTGTGTTTCGCTTGTTGGTTAATTTATATAGTTTTATGAGGAATGTTATCATATATTTATAGGTGATGGAAGTGATATTCAAGCAGCTCTAGCAGAGTGGACCGGCAGAAGAACCGTACCTAATGTGTTCATTGGAGGAAAAAACGTTGGTGGCTGTGACTGTAAGGCGATAAGTTTCCACTTTCATTGTTTTCTTTATGTTTAGTCTCTTGCTTTTTTAAACTTGGGCTCTCATGAGTCTTGAGCTATTTTTATTCAAAGTAACTTCGTTTTAACGAAAACATACCCTTTTAAGTAAAATTTCTTCTGAGATTGCAGCGGTTTTAGAGAAGCACCAGACAGGTCAGCTTGTTCCTCTTCTCACTGAAGCTGGCTCCATTGCGGTCAAGGCTTCTGGGCTGTGAATATTAAGGCCACCATAGCCTTAATAATGTAACAAGATAAAGAGCTGAAACTTGGGGCATTGGTCGCCCTTTTCTCGTCAAGCAAACCTATGTAATAATGTTAAAGACAGGAGATCGTCTCTCAGAGCCAAACAAGTGTGAATTTCAAATTTATGGTGTTTATGAATTTACCATATAAAAAAATGACATAGAAAAGGAAAATAATAACACTATTGTTTGTGTTTGGATGACTTAATTCAGTACTCATCAAAATTGTGTTGGAACAGTGTTTGGACTACTATGTTTACTTTCGGTGGAGAGACTTTGATTTATTTTTTTAACTAAGCTAATTATTTACAGTAGAAAAAGTATGTTGAGTTGAGCTGTGGCCTCCATTGGAGCAGTTCTTGATATTTAAGAAGAAAAAAAAGTTGTTAAACCTATCATGGGTTGATGGAGTAGTCAAGTCTATAGTTCATTTATGATGATTTATTCAGTTGCATGGAACTGATATGTTGGTACTTGGTATTTGTAAGCTTTGCTTTGGAGAAAAACTATGGTGGGACACTTGAGAAAATAGTTCTCCCAAACTGCTTCGTTAATGTTTCTTTTATATTACAAAATATGTTAGCAATACATATAAAATATGGGATAAGGGCATTTTTTATGGAAACTCCATGAAATGAATCTATTTTATAGGCTAATACTAACTCTAACCTTACTTTAATGTTTTTCATATTTTTAACCTTATTTCCATGTGAAAGGACTAACTTGCCCTTATTAACATTTGGGCTTCTTTCTTTCTTTTTTTCCCTTCTCATTTCGTTTTCAGCCACCTTCTCTCTCACAAAGAGAACAAACACTCTTCCTTCTCCCTCTCTCTCAAATCATCATCAAAGAGAGATTATCACCATTTTTCTTCTCATGAAGCTTTGAAAAGTGATGTAATCTATCACAATTTTTTTTCTTCTTACTCAAGTTGAAGAAGATTGAAGATTAAAGAAAAACTATCTCCTAAACTTGAAGAAGTTTGAACATTTGATTTGATAATGAGTAAGTTTTTATTTATTTATAGGTTATGGATGTCTTGTGTAATAGTTTAAATAGAATTTTCGAACTACTCTACACTAAAAAATCTGTGAAAAGAAATAATTTTATGTTGAGATGACAAATTTTCGATTGATTTTCACGATTTAGGTCACTGCGTTCACACATTGTTCAAACGAGTTCACACATTATTCACACTTGGTTCACACATGATTCATACTTGGCTTACATTTGGTTCACGCGTACTTCACACATGATTCACACTTGGTTTACACATGATTCACACTTGGTTTACACATTGTTCACATATGGTTCACACACGATTCACACTTGGTTCACACACAGTTCAATGATTTCCACAATTTAGGTCACTGCGTTCACACATTGTTCAAACGAGTTCACACATTATTCACACTTGGTTCGCACATACTTCACACATGATTCACACTTGGTTCACACATGATTCACATATGGTTTACACATTATTCACACATGCATGCTTCACACTTGGTTCACACACAGTTCACACATGCTTGACACATGCTTGCTTCACACGTTTATTTCTTATTTCTTTTGGCTAGTTTTACCTAATAACCTTTGGGTTCCGAACATTTTGTCATATGTTATACAGGTCAAACACATATAAATATTGTGATGTTAATGGATGTGGGAACAAGTTTTGAACGAAGGTTGGTCATTTAGTGAGAAACAAAGCAAGGGTATGAAGGTGCCAAAGACTATCACTTACAATAGTCTTGTCGAGCGTCGAACTGTAGCATCAGCAGCTACAGGTCCTCTTGCCACAGAAGTGGAAGCTGATTTGCGAAAGTTAGCAGTCAAGTTCACTGCCTCGTTCCCTTTTCTGTCTAGTCAGTATGAAAAAACAGTATTGGACGGTGATCTTGATGAAGATGTCGACCTGAGGAGGAAAAAATGTCGTTGTAGAAGATTTGATTTGACAGGTCTTCCTCGTGAACACGCTCTAGCTGGTGCTCGAGATTGTGGCATTAGTCCATATACTTTATGCTCCAGATTCTACACAGTTGAAGCATGGTTGTCATCTTATGGTGGATCTGTATGTACGTTGGGTAATGAAGAATCTTGGGTGATACCAAATGACATAGGAAGTATGATGATAGCTCCTTTAGTGAAGCAGAAGGTTGGTCGTCCAAAGAAGAAACGACGTTTATCAAATGGTGAGAAGAATAGCAAACAACGTAGATGTAGTAGATGTGGTGTCTTGGGCCACAATCGAGTGACGTGCACCACTGTTTGTCCCCTGCCGTGTACACATGCTTAGTTTGTACTTTAATCAAGTTTAACTTTGTACTCTTCAATTGCGAAATTTGAATCTTCAGATTGGTTTAGTAATACGACTTTTTGTGTTAAAGTTTGTTGTTTCGGACACACCTAATTTATACATGCACGTAAATTACACATAATTCACACATATTTTACACCTGATTCACACATATTTCACACGCGGTTCACACATAATTCACACATAATTGACACCTAGTTCACATTTAATCCAGACCTAATTCACACATAACTTAATAAGATAAAAGTGACAAAGATTTATTCCACTATTAATATGAAATAAACGAAGTCATTCAATACCATTTAATGAGATGAACTTGACATAGTTTCTTCATACATTCAAAAATAAGATACATATATTTAAATAAAAGACAACTATGGTTGTAAGTTATGGTAAAACAAATCTAAACTAAGTCTTTTTTTCTAAAGAAATCCATGTTGTTGTCATTCACTTTGGATAACGGTTTTTTGGCTAACAAGTACTCCAGATGTTTGATGACATATACCCCACAATCGCCACTGCAAAGGAAATAAAGTTTTTTTATTATTGAAAGACCATAGTGATTATTTACAATATAAATATGGTTAACAGAGTTATAACTAGTTTTGGTCTATGGCACTTTTTCTGTGCCAAGTCTTGTGAACTCAAAACACACTTTCTCTGCTTGTAGTTGGACATCTTTCCTATGGCTTAATAGCCCACTGGATTAAATAAGATATGGTAGCATTTTTCCCCATTTGCTCACTTTATTCTCAAACTCCTTGTTGGAGACCACAATGATATCAGAGTCACAAGCTTTTATAAGAAAGCTTGTCAATGATATCTCTAACAACACCCAATGTGTCCCAAAAAATTTAATCGGGGTAAACACATCGTCAATGTCTTTCCAACTCCTTTTGAAATTGTTATCATCACCTACCAAGTAACCAAGCACTTCTTTTGGCCAAGTAATCAAATCAAATCACCGTCCAATACTGTTATTTCATACTGACTAGACGGAAAAGGGAACGAGGTAGTGGACTTGTCTACTAACTTTCGCAAATCAGCTTCCACTTCTGTGGCAAGAGGACCTGTAGCCGCGGATGCTGCAGTTCGACGCTCGCAAGACTATTGTAAGTGATAGTCTTTGGCACCTTCATACCATTGCTTTGTTTCGCACTAAATGACCAACCTTCGTTCAAAACTTGTTCCCACAATCCATTATATAACACCATAATATTTATATGTGTTTGACCTGTATAACATATGACTAAAGGTTCGGAATCCAAAGGTTGTTAGGTAAAACTAGCCAAAAGAAATAAGAAATAAACGTGTGAAGCAAGCATGTGTCAAGCATGTGTGAACCAAGTGTGAAACGTGTGTGAACTGTGTGTGAAGCATGCATGTGTGAACAATGTGTAAACCATATGTGAATCATGTGTGAAGTATGTGCGAACCAAGTGTGAAAAATGTGTGAACTCGTTTGAACATTGTGTGAACGCAGTGACCTAACTCGTGGAAATCATTGAACTGTGTGTGAACCAAGTGTGAATCATGTGTGAACCATATGTGAACAATGTGTAAACCATATGTGAATTATGTGTGAACCAAGTGTGAATCATGTGTGAACCAAGTGTGAATCATGTGTGAAGTACGCATGAACCAAGTATGAATCATGTGTGAACCAAGGGTGAATAATGTGTGAACTCGTTTGAACAATGTGTGAACGCAGTGACCTAAATCGCGAAAATCAATCGAAAATTTGTCATCTCAACATAAAATTATTTCTTTTCACAGATTTTTTAGTGTAGAGTAGTTCGAAAATTCTATTTAAACTATTACACAAGACACCCATAACCTATACATAAATAAAAACTTACTCATTATCAAATCAAATGTTCAAACTTCTTCAAGTTTAGGAGATAGTTTTTCTTTAATCTTCAATCTTCTTCAACTTGGATTAGAAGAAAAAAAATTGTGATAGATTACATCACTTTCCAAAGCTTCATGAGAAGAAAAATGGTGATAATCTCTCTTTGATGATGATTTGAGAGAGAGGGAGAAGGAAGAGTGTTTGTTCTCTTTGTGAGAGAGAAGGAAGAGAGAGAAGGTGGCTGAAAACGAAATGAGAAGGGAAAAAAAGAAAGGAAGAAACCCTACTGTTAAGAAGGGTAAGTTAGTCCTGTCACATGGGTATAAGGTTAAAAATATGAAAAATATTAAAGTGGGGTTAGAGTTAGTATTAGCCTATAAAATAGGGTCAATTCATGGAGTTTCCCTTTTCTATAGTTATACCAGGCACCCACTAATATTCAAAAGACTATTTGAACTACACGGTCATGCCATCTATGCCAATAAATATTAATTTTACTAAAAACATAAATAATAAATCTATATTTTGTGATTATATTATTGGCCATGTGGCCAAGTTAATTTATTTTTTCTTTTTAAAAAAAAGTTAAATCTATTTAAGTGCTTAAAAAATTAGGATTTTTAGGAGGGTTCGTCCTTGAATTATATTTGGGTAAGTAACAATTTGACCCTAATTTTCATTCAAGTTTTTTAAAAAAATGAGATGTAGATAGATATGGGAATACTTACTTTTTTAATTAATTAAAAATTATAATTAAATTTATTTTTAAAATAAAATAAATCTTAATTAGTGTTTTATAAGGAAACAAAATATTTTAAATAAATAATTATCAAGTCACAACTTACTCATTTAAATACTTTTAGTTAATTACTGAATTAATCACAATTGTTTAATAACAATCAAATAACTAGAATTAATGTAACCATCGATGAGTATATATTTGACTAACCATTAAGTACTCACTCATATATATATATATGGAAACTTCAGTTTCTATGCATCATATTAGGTGCTAATTAAAAAATATACTAAATATATTAAATATTTCAAAATAATGTCAATGTTTGGCACTCTACCCAAAATACTCTCATCTCTTCCATCTTCTCACTTCTCTCTTCCCTCTCTCTCTCTTTTGGTTCACTCTCTCTCACCTCACGGCACCACCACCACATCTGGGAATGATTTTTGAGTTTTTTTTTTGCGATTTTTTTTAGATCTAAAACTTTGAAATCTACATAAACTCGATGGTGGTTCAATGGTGCTCGATGGGGCTTCAAAATCAAGATTTTCATGAAAAAAAAAAAAAACAACTTTGCTCGATACCAACTCGATGCGATTCTTGCAAGAGACATAACTTTTCACTTGAATGTCTGTTTGAGGTGATTTTTTTTTTGTATTTTTTCAAGATCTACATGTTTAACATGCTCATATGCACATTTGTGAAGTGTAACACTTGAAAAAAAAATACAAAAATGCAAACATACCTCATGTTTAAGCCATGTTTTGGTATGTTTTCAAGTTTTAAACTTCACAAATGTGCATATGAGCATGTCAAACGTGTAGATCTTGAAAAAATATCTAGAAAAATCATCTTAAACGAACACCCGAGTGAAAAACTATGTCTCTTGCAAGAATTGCATCGAGCCCATCAAGCTGGCATCGAGCACCATCGACCCACCATCGAGCAAAGTAGTTTTTTTTCTTCATGAAAATATTGATTTTGAAGTCCCTCGATCACTATCAAGCAAGGTCGATTTTCTGCAGATTTTAGAGTTTTAGATCTGAAAAAAAAAATTGCAAAAAAACCTAAAAATCATGCCTAGAACTGTTCGAAATGCAGTATTTAGTGTGGTGGTGGTGTTTGTGGTGCCGTGAGATGAGAGAGAGTGAATCGAGAGAGAAGGAAGAGAGAAGAGAGAAAAGGGAAGAGAGGAGGGTATTTTCGGTAGAGTCCCAAAAAGTAGTATTATTTTAAAAATTTTAATATGCCTAGTATATATTTTAATTAGCACCCAATATTAAGCATGGAAAGTAAAATTTCCTTAAAAGTCAGTCGTGAGGCTTGTGTTTGAGGTGTTGAGGTTGATGCCTCCATCCGAGCTATATATATATATATATAGGAAGTTTCTTAGGTGGGAGCACCACTTTTGCCCCTATTGTAGGGGCACTTTCTATTTTCGGTACTTGGAGAAATTTTAACCTAAATTTTTTATATGACAACGTACATGATAGTTATAGTAGGCATCCCGCCGATTTTCAATAAATTCTTAATAATTTACAGTGCTAAAATTATAGTTCAAATAGTATGGTTTCCACACGTATAAAAAAAATCATGCACGTATGCAACTGATTGTTTGAACTCTGATTTTGGCACCATAAATTATTTGAAATTTCTCAAAAATTGGTAGAATGCCTGTTATAATTATATTGTATATTATCATGCAAAAAAAATTAAATTATAATCTCTCCAACTACCAAAAATAAAAGACACTTCTATCATACAGGCAAAAATGATGCATCTAGCTAAGAAAATTCTGTATATATTAATAATGAGCAAAAGGAACATTGTGACATTCCTTAATTCTTAATTGATCCGAAAAGAACTATATAAAAAAGGCAAATATGATTGAAGCCAACCGAAAACATTTGGCAAAAAATTTCGTAGTGTGGACTCTTTTTTCCTTGGTTCACTTTTTTCATAGTAAAGCCAGCTATATACGAAATCTTGATTATATTGCGTGTGTGATGATTATGTTGGCCAACTATAATGAAAATCTTAATTACGGTGATGGAAAATCTTAATGAAGATAGATTATAATCTCTTGTATTAGTCATAAATAAAAATATTGGATATACACGCATTGGTTACGTGCCTTTATGGTAGACTTTGGAGTGGCTATACTGTTTATGCTGTTTGTTCTACAAATTTTTTTAGTGTGAAAAAATAAAACCAAGTTACATGACAATGACACACAATTATCTTTGAGAAAAATGAGGAAACAAATAAATATACAAACAGAAAAATTTACAACTGAAAAAACCCTCTTCTTGATCCAAACCCCTCTCCAAAATAAAAATGTAAAGATAAGAATTGCTATGGCTTCATCAGACTAAGGTATGTTCCATAGAATCTTGAGCCATTTTGAGGTGGAGAATGCATGATGTGGTACTGCTTGGACTTTTCTTCTCTTGTGAGGTAACCAAAGCTAGAGAATCCATTTTCCAGTACTCACCAGTTCTCCACTTTTCCCCTCTAAAGGTCCATTTCTTCTCAGATTCTCTCTTATGCTGATTTTGATCAGTCCCACCAATGCCATAATCAGAATTTGAGATTGACACTTTTCTCCAGTTGCACCAGATTATTAGCATAATATAAAGCATCACCAAACATATTACTGTAGATGTTAAAACAATGGCCACTATTATACCAATTACTTGTGAGTTTGATAGCCGCCCTTTACCATGCCCCTCAGATTCCAAACATGAAACCAATGGTGGGCCACAGAGTCTGTGATCATTACCCACGAAAGAGCTCAGTGGGAATCCAGAAAAGATTGTTGGTATTTGTCCTTGGAGATGATTGTTTGACAGGTTCAACATGTGAAGGCTGGTTAGTTTTCCAAGTGAAGAAGGGATATCTCCTTGAAGCTGATTGGAAGACAGGTTTAGTCTCTCCAACTTCATGAGGTTTCCTAGGGATGATGGAATCTCCCCAGATAACAAGTTTTTGCTGAGGTCCAGGATTACTTGTAACTCAGTCAACCCTCCTAGCTCAATTGGTATGGAACCTGTCAAAGAGTTCTCTGAGAGCCTCAATTCAAATAGCTTCATACATTGCTGGATTTTTCCTGGAATGGGTCCTGAGAAGTTGTTTCTTTGCAGATTAAGAACATTGAGAGAAGTAAGATCTCCAATCTCTTGTGGGATTTTGCTGGAAAAGTTATTGCTGTGCAGGGAAAGCTTGAGTAGTTTTGAACAGTTTCCGATTTCTTTAGGAACTACTCCATGGAAGTTGTTAGATGACAAATCTAACTCACCAAGCTCTTTTAAGCTTCCTAACCATGGAGGCATTACTCCTGTGAACTGGTTATTATCAAGTAAAAGATGCTGAAGTTTTTTACAGTTTGATAGATGAGGTAGGACTTCTCCTATCAAACTGTTGAATGATAGGTCAAGAAAATTGAGCTCTGCGAATTGAGAGAACTCAGAAGGAATGCTGCCAGTAAGGCGGTTTTGAGCAAGTCGAAGACGGCTTAAGTTCCTAGATGTGGCTAGGCTAGATGGAAGAGGTCCTGAGAAGCTATTGTTTGTTAAATCCAAAGCAGTCAGAAGATCTGAGCCAGTGAGGGGAAAGATGCTTCCCATGAATCTGTTACGGGAAAAATTTATGATTTTGAGATTTTTTAGAAGGAAAAGAGATGATGGAAGAGGACCTTCAAAGGAGTTATTGTAAAGAGTGATGGTTCTTAGCTCTGAAAGGAATCTGAATGTGGATGGTAATGAACCTGAGAGCTTGTTATCAGCCAAGGCCAAGAACTGAAGCTTTATGCAGAAACCCAAGCTTGGTGGGATGGGACCAGACAAGTCATTTTGCCGAAGATGAAGCAAAACTAGTTGCTTAAGTTTCCCAATTGTCTTAGGAATCAAACCTGAAAAATGGTTTCCAAAGAAATCAATTTCTTTTAAGCTTGAGCAGTTTGTCAACTCTGTTGGTATTTCTCCTGTCATCTGGTTATCATAAAGATATATGACTTCTAGCCTCTGCAGCTTTCCCAGCTCCATTGGGATTCTACCCGTGATCCTGTTACCAAACAGATAAAGACTTTCTAAGTTACTCAAGTTACCAATTTCAGGAGGTAGAGTTCCAGAAAAGCTGTTATTATTGAGCACCAGATCTGTAAGGTTCTCTAATTTGTCCAAGAAAGGTGGTAATTCTCCCCCAAAGCTGTTATCTGAAAGGTCTAACTGTAGGAGTGAAGAGCAGCTCAAAAGATCCATAGGAAAACCCCCAGAGAGCTTATTTCGAGCGAGAAGAATTTTCTGCATACTTGAAATGTTGAGACAGAAGTTGCTAGGAATGCTGCCAGTCAATCCATTATCAGAAAGAACCAGAGCTGTCAGGCTCTTTAGCTGAGTATTGAGAAGAGTAATGGCTCCTGAAAGCTTGTTTCTTGATAAGTCAAGTACTTGAAGCTGAGATAACTGGTTAAGCTCAATAGGAATTTGACCACTCAATCTGTTTCCCACCAAATTTAAGTACTTCAAGTTTTGAAGGCTACTTAATGAGGCAGGAATTGATCCAGAGAGGCTATTGTTTGCCAGGTTTAGAACTTCTAGTGAATTAAGAGATCCCAATGAAGGAGGTATATCACCTTCAAGCATGTTGTTTGATGCAGCAAAGTTCTGAAGCTCTTCACAGCCACCAATCTCTTTCGGTATGAGGCCACTGAGACTGTTGTTCTGCAGATCAAGAGACGTGAGATGCTTCAAGTTACCAAACTCAACTGGAATACTTCCATTGAATTGGCAAAAGGCAAGACCCAATACTCTCAACTCATTCAAGTTGCTAATAGTTGGTGTGATTTCTCCTGATAACATGTTGTTTCCTATTCTAAGAACTTGCAAGCTCTTCAAAAGGCCTATTTCTACTGGAATCTTACCAGAGAGATAGTTTGAGTGTAGGAGTAATATTTGAAGATTTTGAAGCTGTCCAAGCTCAGGAGGAAGTGCACCAGAAAGAGTATTGGATGACAAGTCAAGTGTTTGGAGAGACGAGAGCCGCCATAGCTCACGAGGGATGGTGCCTGATAGTCCTGACCAAGAAAGGTTCAAGCTAACTATTTGGCCATTTGAACAAGTCACACCATTCCAGCTGCAGGCATTAATTCCTGGAGACCAGTTTTCCATGACTCCTGATGGATCAACTAGTTCAGATTTGAATTTTAGAAGCCAGGAAGAATCAGTGGAATTTTCTCCATGAACGCCAACAAGAACAGCAGCAGTGATCACAGAAAAGAACAAGAACAAGATGCCAGCCATTCCTAACATATGACCAAGAAAGAATATTCAGTATTTACACTTGGGAAACTTAGTTCCATGAAAGACAAAAAAAAAAGCAAGAAAAGAAATAACTAACTGTTAACTCAAGTTTCAATATGATCATGCAAAAGAATATATGACAAGAAGAAGATGGAATAGGATATGTTGGAGGGAACTTAAAAACACTGGTTTGAATTTAGAACTGGTGAGATAATTGGAGAGTTGGGGTCTTTATGTAGTTCACTTGAAGCAAGTCTTTCTGGTTAGTTTGCATCATTAGGCTTTAAACTATAATTTCTTTAGACTAACTTTCATGTATATATTATATACTTATTACCTTTTGTAGTTAGCTAAAAGGTATGGTGTTTCTCTCCTTTTTCTTCTCTAAGACAACATGGAATACTATTTCATGTCTAGGTAGATTGTGAGTGTGGGGGAAGTGATAAAGATAAGATAGTGATATGGGCATTGCTGAAAGCCTGAAAGAAGAACAAAAAGGTTTAGTAAGACCCACTAGGCCTAGATAGAAAAGTAGAGTGGGGCTCTCTCTATAGGCTCTATGATGAGTTTTTTATAATTAATTCTTAAAAAAAAAAAAAAAAAACTTGGGATGTAAATGAATAATAGACATCGAATTTACAAGAATCTTAAAAGGATCCACTAGAAACTTAATCCAAAAAGAATGAGTAGATTTGACTTTCTTGAGTGTGCTCCAAATTAGCCTCAAGGATTGTCAACTAAATGGGTATAAATCCATTATGGTAAGTGAAAAATTTTCAAAAATGCATAGCAGCTGCACAAGGACAAAAATATAGACATTCATGAACCTTATACTGTTTTTAATTTTTTCTTAACAATTTCATGGCCAATATCAATGGCTTTTGCTAGTGGAATTGGAAGAAAAAAAATAAAGTGAAATTTGCGGCTTGAGGTTTCTCTTTTCATTGATTGAATTAGAATTTCATTTAGAGATCACAAATATGTTATATATTTTTCTCCCTTTTTACATTTTGTTTTAGACTGATTGTGATTATGGTAATGATTATTCCCCCACAATCTCACGGATTAAGATATCAATAATGAAAACTCCTTCCTCAACCTAAAAACCACCTAATACCATATTAAATACAAGAAGAAAACAGAGCAAAACAACTACTATTTTGATCAATATTCATAAGTTGAAAAGAGGGTATGGTTCCAAAAAAATAACCCATGTGAGGTTTGGTTTAATAGATCCAAAAAAATGTTGTGTTGGCCTAAGGAGATTTGTTAGGAGTGGACAGAGATCATTTTAGTATATTTATAAGCCTTATTAAAGGATTCCTGCTAATAGAGAGCCCAAGCAAAAGAGGACAAATAGTTTGCTTAAATATTGGAATGTCTTTGATAGAGAACTGTTTATTGGGGATCCCTATCAGTTAGAATTTTATTATATATGTATATATATATATATATATATAAGTCAATTATGATACAGGGGCATCACCTTAAACCTTACCAGTGTGCTCTTCAGTGTCCTCGATCCGTGAACAGTTTTCGGCACGATTTTTTTTATGATCGTGTATATTGTAGTTTTTTAGAGCATCTTGCAAATTTTCATAAAATTCTGAATAGTTTACAGTACCGAAAACTAAGTTCAAATATGTTGTTGCACGTGTGACTAATTTATTTTATGCGAGTGGAAAACAACATGTTTGAACCTAGTTTTTGTACCATAAACTATTCGAAATATTCTGAAAATTTGCAGGATGCTCTAAACAACTACAATATACATGGTCATAAAAAGAAAAATCGTGTCGAAAACTATTCACAGGTCGAGAACACTGAAGAGTCCCACCGGTAAGGCTTAAAGTGAAGCCCCTATAGGAGAAATATCATATATATATAGAGAGAGAGTTATATCATATATATAGGATAATTTTCATATAGGGGCTTTACTTTAAGCTACCGATGGGACTCTCAGTGTTCTCGACTCGTGAACAGTTTTGGGCGCGATTTTTTTTATGACCGTATATATTGTAGCTATTTAGAGCATCTTTGTACCACTTGAAAAGTCCCAAGAAAATGATATAATGCATAGTTGGATAATTTGTAATAATCCAAAACTAGTTCACATTTTCTTGTTTTGTGACTGAAATTATTATTATTACCCCACCATACAGTAAATGTTATGTGAACTATGCTCGTATTTTTCTAAAGTTTGGTCCCAAACTTCAATTTGTCAAATACCCAATTGACATCCTCTTGTTATTTTCTGACAGCAAATAAGGCATAATAATTTATAATGATTCAATGAGTATATGGTCAAAGTCCACATATCTTCTCAACCTAATCTTGAGTTTCTTATCTTTAGTCTAGTGTTTATAGAAAGAAGAAAGAATGTTAATCTAACCCTCTCTACCAACTCTCGAATTTAAAAGAGAACAAGTTTATGACTATAATTTTTATTAACTTGTTATACCACTGAGAGACAAAGGGAAATAAATCAAATACAAACAGCCAAAGAGAGGAGGTACATTATTATGCATTGTAATTAAAATAACAGTTGTGGCAATTCTTGTTTTCTTCTATTTATGTATATTAGAGAAGTCTAATAACTAACTTCGTTGACAAGTTCTTTAGTTAACTAATCAAATTTGTTAGGGGGGAAAATGAAAGAATGAAAAGAGATTTAAGATGATATCTCTTACATAACTAATTAATGAATTTTTTTTATTTTCTAGGCAACTTTTTATGGAAAAAGAAAAGATATGTTCACTATCGAAGAGAAGATTACACTAAGCTAATGTTAGGTGCCAATAATTTGGTCATAGGAGTGTTTTGCCAAACCACTCTTATTATTATCATCCTATTAGTTCATTTTGGTTGTTTGACTTTATTTCTTATCGCTTCTTTTAAATTGTTGAGGACTTTATATATTAATATATCTTACCTATTATATAAATGGCTATCTAACGGTGTTTGGTATTTAACGGATTTTGGTATGGTTTAACAAAATTTGTTACGAATTTAACAGAATATGCTAAAAAAAAAATTAAATTTAGATAAGTCATCCAAACTGAACAATTGCTTCTATTCTCAAAAAATACAATAATTGGTTCTTTACACAATCAAATAATTAATGTTAAAAAAATTAAACAATACAACACTTCAGAAGTACACATCCTTTCAAGAGTACACAACCTTTCAGAAGTACACATCCTTTCAAGAGTACACAACCATAAAAAATTTCCCTGATTTTGTTTTCATATATATATTTGGTGATTAGCAAGAAGTACTCAATTCATCAAAATCAAGAAGTATGGCCAAGTTATTGATATTTACTACTGCTGATGATGAAGAGACTAGAAGAAACAATCGTGAAGAAATGGTTAAGAAAATTATAAGAGATACAATGGTGGTTGTGAATGCATCGATTCGTAAAATACATATGAAACTTGATGAAGATGTTAGAGACGAATGGAATATGGAGGACAGAATGAATGCATACACGTAAGTATATATATATATGTAAATATAATATTCCCTTTTGATTTTCAAAGTTTAAACATATATTAATAATAGATTGCGTTAATTATATTTTAACATATTACCCATTTCCATGTTATACAGAGCTGTTTACAACGTTTTCTGTACGAAAGACATACATAGTTTTTGGCATTATGTAATTCGTGAGTTTTATGATAAATATGAGAGCATTTTGACACAAAGGATTTCAAACTATGTAAGCTCCGTGACTTATTTCATAGGTTTTTTTTTACCTAGAATAAAAATGAAACCATATAGATTCTTTATTAAAAACATGATATTATTAAGTTTGTGTGTTGGTGTAGGTGATTCATTCATTGGAAGATATGTACGGCGAAGAGTTCATGATTGAAATTATGATACAATGGACAGAGCTAGAACAATACAAAAGATATCTTCAGATAATATTTGCTCGTGTGGAGAAAGTTGCAGCGCATTTACATCTAGAAAATCATTCATTGATTGATATTTGTAAAACCCAATTCTGTGACAGGGTATATATATATATATATATATGTTCCAATTATCTTAAAAGAAAAAGAAAAAGAAAAATTATTTGATTTTTTATTTTTTAAGTGTTCATGTTTTTTTTTCTTTTACTTTTCAGGTCTGGGATAGGTTCCACACTGAAATCGACTTTTCGGTAACTAAGATGGTAAAACAATCCTCGCCACCATTTCTTGTTTTTATTTAATTGTTTATATATTTTTAACAAGATAATAATTAATTATATGTGTTATATATAACACAGAAGGAGGCAGGGGTGTTTAGCAATGAAAATCCATTGAAGAATGACCTGATTCAATTCTTCACTGACATGGAGAAAGTACTTCCCAATGAACGATTTTAGACGACTTATGATATTGTCAAACAACAGTAGAATTTCGATCGTGCCCAAAATTATTGAAGATTTCGTTGGATTTTATATATGATTATGATAATTTTATAATGATGATGATTTTATAATGCTATAGCACGTGTCTTGTACGTGCACATAACAAGGCACCAAATGGAGGCATTATGTTCTATATTTTGCTTCACCGAAATATAACGTGCACTGCACGTATTTTATACCTAGTATATATATATATATATATGTATTTATATGAATTTATAGAGTATAGACTATAGAGGGTATTGACTTTGGCTTGTTTTGTCAATAATATTGTAGCTGGTAGCCTCCGTAGTCTATCAACCAATCATCAGCAAGATTCTAAACTTTCATTAAATTTGTGGGAGTATAGTACATGGACTCATATTCATTTGTAAATTGTATTATGTGAAATTTTCATTGAAAATTGTAAGTAGTATGAAAGGTTGTAATTAAGTTATTAAATATTTTTTTTAAGCAAAAAATAATATATAGTCTGAAACGTTGTATTTAAGCTACTCACTAATTTTTTTGTGATAAAAGTCATATTTTATACTAATTGAGTGAGGCCAAGTGTTTGTAGGTTATCATTGATTACTTACTAACTTTCCTCCTACTAAATTAGTGTAAAATATAACAAAATATAACTTCTATTGCCAAAAAAATTACTTATTAAGTACAATATTTTAAACTATTTATTAATTTTTACCGAAAAAAAAAAACTGCTGACTTTTGCCTCAAATATCCATTGTTTTATTAATCATACCTCTATTTGCACATCACCATCTCTCAGCAATCTAAATGGGCAATGATAATTTCCTCACAGAATGGGTCACCTGACATTTACGTGACCATTAGTTTAATTTCATCGTAAAAATAGGTAAATAAAATTACCAAACTACCCTTTCTCATAAACAAACTGTCCATATAGACCTAATGGCTAGGGAAATCTCATCACCAAAAGTGTTTGTACTACAGAAAAGATCAAACTTGAGCAGGAAATAATTTATTGAAATGCCCAATATAAAGTTTAAGCTCATCTTTCAGGATCATGAACAATCTGTGGCACAAATAATTTATGTACAATGGGTATTAACTTGCAAGAAAGCAGATGGAAAAAAGAATGTCACCAACTTTGATTTCTTTCCTGCATTTAGTATCTTTCTTGGTATACAAAATCCTGAGAAAACCTTTGTAACTAGCTGTGGACAAGTCAAAATGCTTCAGTACCCATTTGCCTTTTCAAAATAGCTAAACATGGCAAAAAAAAAACTACCAAGAGTTGGATTGGATTTGAAAGATCAAATGCAAGTTGTTTCACTGGTTATATAAGGAAATTTGATGCTTTATTGAGAAGAATAAGCAGGTGAAGGGAAAAATCTCATAAGGAAGCTTGATAGAGACCAAATGCATATAACCCCTAGACACTGGAGGACATTTAGAAGTGTTCCTAGGGAGTTGTTTATCGCCAAGTTATGAGAGGTCACCTCAGCTCCTCTTACGGTAAATGATAGAGCTGTTACCAGCTGTGCAGCCCTGTTCAGTTGGTGTAATCTATAAACCTGCCAAGCGTCAAAGAAATTGTTGATTTATAGGCATCAAAAGTACAATAATTCAAGTAGTCTATTTTGTATTTTTCGAATGGTAATCAACTGAGATAACTAATCAAGTTGAACGAAAATAAAATAAAAGTATCCTTACTTGAAAGACTATTGGGATAACAGACCATGATGGTGACTTCTTGTATCTTGCATACTGCTCAAATGCAAATTGGACTACTATACCAACCAGGTACGGTGCGAGAGTAGCAGATGCAGCAGGGCCAGTCCAGGGCCAAACCAATCCCATTGTCACCATGGGAATTATAAGACTAAGTACCAAAGCAGCAACAGATGAGATTCGTTGTCCAAAATGTGGGGCCAGGGTTCTCTTATTACTTGAAGTAGATTCTGGTATAGAAGGCCTTCTTAAATGGTCAATTAGAAGAAGAAACACAGCAACACCGCAATAGAAAAGAGCTTCCGTGAAGAACAATATGAGGAAATCTGATAATTGACAAGAAGTTGGCATAATTTTAGAACCGAGTGACAACATAACAAAGTCATATCCCACCCAAATAGATGCAGGCATCAACTAAGATAATATTGACTCGATTTTGTTTACAATTAAAGCGTCTTTACATGAAAAATAGGGAGAAACAAAAGGCATAAATGTAGCAAACCACAAAAACAGTGTACTAATGCAAGTAATCTCACCTGTCAACAAAGAGTCCTCAAATATTGCTGAGAGCATTCTACGCAAATACAGAGAGGGAAATACAAAAGAGGCTACAAGTACAGCCGGACCAATAAACCATAACAGGCTATTGTGGTTCTTCTCTGGGATAGACACGTGAATCTTATCCTCTATTTTGTATGAACGGTTATAAAAGGATATTAGACCTGGTTTTCCACCAGTACCATCAAATATGAAATTTGAATTGCTTGCAGTAGATACATCTTCAGCACTGGGGTAAAGGTTTTCTTGCTCTGATGCAACTAATTCTATCCCATCATGTTGCGGCTGCTCCTCAGAAACTGCAAAGAGAACACTGCACCACTTTGGGGACCTTCCTTTTGAGTTCAGTATTCCATGAATGAAATTGCAGGACTTGCCTGATTGGAATAACAAAAGAAGCAAAGAATACAAATTTAGAGAAATTGTTAGCAATATTGAATCTCGCAAGAAAGTAAATTAAGCAATTACAAAAAGTTTATTGGATGATGACTCAATATGCCCCTTGATTCGTATTATAATAAAGTCATTAATATTGATTCTCTTTAAGTAGAGTCCCAAGAGTCCTTATGCTCTCTTTAGCCATTGATAATTGTCAAACCTACCAAGTACCTTCTGCAAAATCAATTTGGCAACCTAAATTGCACTTCCAAATACAAATTCTGCATTTCCCAAATTTTGTAATCAATATTGGACGTTACCTCTTGGATATCTTAGCAGTTGAGCCTCATGTTGCTGATTGTTGTATAATCCTCGTGATAAGGTCAGCTGGAGATGAAATGGAGCAAAGTATTTTCATGAGCAGGGACCTATGATGTTCTTCAACCAAAATCCTCTTCAATGTTTATGGAAAATGGCAAGAAAATAACTAAAAATCCAAACTACAAAAAGCATACGACAACATTTAATTGAATATCCTACTGTGCTTCACTTAGCCACTAAAGTTCAGTGACATTACCAATAAAAATATATCTTTTTACTCCATGTTTTTTTTAAAAAAAAAAAGTAAAATGATTTGATAACACCTCAGCACAAATAGAAATAACCATCTCCAACAACCCTTATTAAATTCAGGCAAAGGCCTAGGTTGCAAACAAGATTCCCCATCATTTATCAATCCTTAAAATTCTTAAATAAAATCCAAAACTAATCTACTAACCCAATCCGAGGGGTATCCTCACGAAGTCAGTAAACAATTTAGTTCGCCTTTCCCTTGTCACACTTTGATAAATTTCCATCAGAATGAAAGTTAGCAAACTACCGTGTATCATTAATTCCAAGAAACCCATCAACAAACCAATTATAACCTAACCATCAGCAAGGCAAGCATTCAAATTTTCAAGTAATCTTGTCTAAGAAGCTGTTGGTACTCACCATCTGAGATATTCAACATTGTTTCTTATAAAAATAAAAAACTGAAATACTCAACAGAACTGATATATGAGCTATCTACACCAGAAAGAAAAGGCTTATATATCAGAAAATATTTACAGCTTAAACCTATGATATCAGACACAAGCACCAGCTATTGTGTTTAGGAAAAGGCAAAACATTTGAAACCCAGTAATGCCGTCAAAGTTTTCCCCTTTTTCTTCTTAGAAAGGGACACATTCAAAACCCAGTAAGCAATAAGTGAAAGACTAAGTTTTTTGGCCATTGAAGACCTTAAATTACACATTTTCACAAAATGAAATCCCAATTGCTTAAGTCGAGAAAAATAACTAAAGTTGAATCAAACCTGAAAAGGACTTCTGGTGCGTATTGGAGAGGAAAGAGCAGCAGACAAACAAGAAAAGGAGGAGCCAACGTTAGCAGCAGCCATTACTGAAACCAAAAACAACCTCGCACTACCACAGACTCCACAACCGCAGCTAAATGATCAATACAACTAAACCAAATTCGGAAGAGCGATAATTATGAATACCCGCATCATAAATTTACAGAATAAACATATTTAAAACGGGAATTTTATGAGAACTCCAAGATTTTAATGTGGATTTTTTTTGGTTCCAAGGTGGGGTAGCTACGGATGAACTTTTTGGACATGTAATTGTGAAGTAAATGTATGTTGTTTGTAACTATTCTATTTTTCCGTCGTTTAGCGGAGGATTGTTTTATTCTTATGCATCGGGCCATTTACAACCTACCCCTTCAAAATTTATAAAGATATTCCATCTATTTTTTTTTTTTAAATTACAAATTTATGGACACATATATATTTTTTTAATTTCTTTTCTCCTTTTTTCATTTTTTTTTTAAATAAAAACACATATAAATCATACATATTTTAATATCTAGGCAAAGAAAATATATGAAAATATTAAATAAAAGAATAAAAAAAATTACTATATTTTGCTTGAGATAAATATAAAGATGTGAGGAGAAAAATAAAATTTGACTTATTAAAAAAATATTAGAAATAATTTTATAAAGTAATTTAGTTCAAATTTTATTTTATAAATAAAGTGTTTACATATAATTTTAATTTTAAGGGGTAATTACTCTTCACTACCACTTGTTAGCACAATTATTGGCCTCCCTTGGCTTTATAAGCTAACTTTTTAAATTTGTATATTATGTATATTCTTAATTAGGTAGGGATGCTTTAATTTTTGGTGGGATGTGTTGAGTTGGGATTAATTTTATAAATAAATAAAAAAAATATGTCATATCTTTTGTACTACTATATATACATTATTTTGTAATATGTAATAGCATATTAAATGGAATTTAAATTAGTAATGCAATATTAAAATATAACACACATAAATATTTGGATAAGAAAAAAAATTATACATATTTTCAATATTATATTAAATGAACATTAGCGAAAAGATTCATATTTTCATCAACTTTTACAATTATGCATTGGAGCATAGTTGTAAAGTTTATACCAATTTTTTTAATTATTGACATTTTATATTAAATATAGCACAATATTTATATTTCTCGAATAGTCTTCAACAAAAATATATATCATCACTCTATGAGAAATGATATCTTATATCTTTGGGAAATTTTAAAAAATACATATATATATAAAACTTATAATTCACTTATACTGTAAATGAATAATTAACTCAAAACTACATAAATAAAAGTTTCTTATTCAAAATTACAATCTTTTCTTCTCACCCAGAGACAACCATTGCCAACGGCAATGTGAGCTTCAATCTTCAACCGAAAATTAATCCTTCCAAATCCAAATCATGAAAGCAACCAAAATCATTTTAAATTCCAAAAGACCAGCAAAATCTGAGATCGAAAACCAAATTGGAATCAACTATTTTCATGAACCAGCCATTCTGATCAACAACTACTTTCATGAACGAGCCATTCCGATTGGTGACCTTTGTAACCTAGCCCAGTCCACTCGATTTCGATACTCATCAGTAGCAATCTCAGCCACGACGTTGCCTTTTGTAGTTGAGTCTTTGTCGATAGTATCCCAGCCCGCTCCGCCTCTAGGGCTCCCTCTCCTTCTTGTTTTTGCTGCCACCAGCTACTAGGCATCCTACTACTACTACTACTCACTCATTGAGAATATCTTTGAAATTTTTTAATATCTGAGCTTGTAGTTTTTTTTTCAACTTTTGAATCTTTAGACTTGTTTCACTCTAAATATATATATATATGTTGATCCGGTTTTTCGCCAACAGTGAATTATGAAAACATATATGGGATAGATTAGTGCTTAATGATAAACTGTAATAAGAGAATGACACTTAAAAATACTAGAAACGAAATATCAAGAACACTCGTTCCTTTTTACGTGGTTCGGAGGTTAAAATCCCCCTAGTCCACGAGTCTGTATTATTACTGTATATCTCTCTATATTTTGACAAAGTATTTACATTATAGAAAAACCATCATCCCCAACCCCTATCCAAGGTCTTGGTATATATAGGAAAAATAATCCCTAGGTAGACGTTGGGATCATCACGTGAATACAAATCCCTCATGTGACTTGTCTTGCACTAATGATGAATATAACAATTTATATTAAGGTATGGTCTATGTTTACCGAGTTTTTCGGAAACGAATATAAACAGAATAATAAAAAGATAAGAACTGTAGAAATGCTGAAATGTAACTAAACAAGCAGTGTTTTTACGTGGTTCAGGCGTTAACAAGCCCTAGTCCACGAGTCGATGTTATTATACTTGGAAAAGGTTACAGTAAGATGGCTGGTGCACAAGAACTTCACACACTCACAGTGTTTCTCTCGGGTTCTCTTGAAGAAGATGAAGCTAGAGAGATTTTAGTAGAGTTTTTGCTATGTGATTTGTTGGTCGTCCCTCTTCTTGTAAAATGAAGGGGTCTTTATAGCTAGGGTTTCGGATTAGGGTTTTTCTCTACGTACATGAGTTTTAATTACACCAGCCATAAATAGGGGATACAATTACTGTAGTAGCATGGCTACAAGACTCTATGTGGGTATATTTACGTGAAAGTATGGGGAACACACAAAGTCAGCCGTCTTTTCCAAGTTGTCAGCGGAACAGTAGGCGAAAAGGTACCCTTAGGCGTGCTGGGATGTGTGCGGCTTTGACCTGACGGGCGTGTCAGGCGGGATCCTGTGTCAGACGGATATCATTCCAAATATGCCTTCTCCCGGACTCGACCGTTCGGTTTTGTTCTGTGCGAGGCACGGAACTGTTTCCGCGGAGACCACTCGAAGAGCCTCTCCTGGAAGGGGCCTCCCCGAGGGGTATCCTTCGGGAGTCCGGGAGAGTCGACGAGTTTCCGTGTTGTGCTTGCTTGGAAGAGTAATCCGGATACTAAACAGGAGAGGCGAAGCCTTTCTGTCTATCCGCGAGCTCTGGTCACCTACCGTGAAAGACATCGATAATTCTGCTTCCCCGAGGACATCAATCTAAACGCTATCCAGAAATCTGGATAACATTTACCCCCCAAGGTCACGGAGCTTTGAGAGATCTGGGAGCTTGTACAGTCCTCCGGGCATTTCGGTCTCTTAGATTAGGCGAGGGGCCGCCTTCTGTGTTCCCGGAAGAGTTCCTTTTTCCCGCCTGAGTGTTAGTATGAAAAAGAAAGGGAATTTCTTCTGTTTGAACTCAAGTACTCAAGTGCGGCGAGGACCACGTGTCATTCTAGGAATGGTTCTGCGACCAAGATGTGTGCGTGAGGCGACTGGTTGAGTATGCGTGCGTCAGTCATCTGAGTAATGATTTGATGGTTTTTAATGGTACTCCAGGCTCGAGGTGGTGTAATGATGGGAAATAAATACTTTATTCCCATCCGAGGAGTCATAAATAGGATCGTCGCATCATCTCCAGCCGTTGGATCCGATGCACACGGAATGGGAAGATCGGGACCGTCCATTTGAGGAATTCGAAACGACTTCTTCCCTGCTATAAAAACGAGGGAAAGGACCTTTCTTCCTCTTTACGCTTTCAAATTCTCTATCTTTCGGATTTTCAGATTTCCAAACCTTCGAACTCTCAGGCTTCCCAGCTTCCGTTCCTCCGAACTTGCCACTTCTTTTGGTAAGGATCTGGAAACTTTTTCTTTTGATTTGGCAGTGGGTTTATTCGCCGAAGTTCCTGGTTTGAATCGTCGTTCGTTTTTGCAGCTTTTACTTCTCGCGATCGTGCTGGGCAGTGATCCAGTTACTCCTTCAACCTCCAACTACCCGAATATCAGTAAGTATTTCTACTTTGCTCTTTCCTCCCAGATCTTAGGTTGTTGGTAGTTGTTAGAGTAGAGGTTTCTGCCATTATCGCTTATGTGCATGCGTGAATAGGGCTTTGGTAGGCATGTGATTGATGTGAATCGATAAGTAGCCTTTTCTGCATGCTTTGGCGACTTGCGTTTGGAAAGTCGTCCCTTGTTTTGCTGTTTTAGGGCATAAGCATGAACGCCTTTAGGGTGTCTTTCTCTGGAAAAGCACTTCTTTTGGTGGGCTTAGGCTCGGAGTCTGAGTCTGGTTCCTTGCTGCCCTTCGGGTGGCATGGTGCCAATCCCTCGGTAAGCTCGGTGGGAGCCTCTCCAAGCAGTTTTCGGGGAGGGTCTCCCCGACGCCTTTGATACCACTAGGGTATGACAAGGGTGCTGACTGCTTAGAGTGTTTTCTTCTTTCTTTCTTTTGTCCAGTGACGAACATCTCAAAGGAACAACTCCTTGCTGTGGGGGAGGCTGATTCTGCCCAAGAGAAGGGCTCTCCTGTCGCTGGTGGAAAGGGGAAAGGAAAGGCGAAAGTGGTCGCGGCTAGCCCACCGACCTCCAATAGTTCTATCTGGGAGATGGACCAAAAGCCGAACCTTTTCAGGAATTATGGCATGCTGGAGCTGTATTCCTCAGAGGCAGGCCTGAAGAACATCCCAGGTCTGATGTGGCACCGTCTGTCGGTGCTGGGCGAGTCAGCTAGCCAGAGTCACGAGGGCTTTGGTGCTTGGAGCTGGGCACACATAGTGTGTGGGGCGCACTTGCCCCTAAGGAGTTACTTCGCCAATTTTTGTGTGAAGGCGGGGATTGCCCCCTTCCAGTTGATTCCTCCCAGCTACAAGCTCCTAGCGGGGTGGTTCATCTTTTGCAAGTCCCAGAGACTGGAAGCTCCTACCCCGGAGGAGGTGCTGTACTTTTACGGGTTGAAGTCTCAGCCTATGAGGGGTCATTCAGACAAGGTGGGGTTTTACAGGCTAGAAAGGCACCCGGACGTGATGTGCCCCACTTGTCATACCGCGAGGGTTCCGGACCTCCGGGAATACTGGTTCCTGACGACTGGCTTCCCGCTGAAGAGGGTGCCAGCCCTATCTTTGGACTTCAAAATCCCTGGTAAGTGCTCCTTCCTCTTCTTTTCAACTTTGTTTCTTTGCGTTTGATTTGCCTTTTGGGAGGATCTCTAACGCTTGTATTTGATTTTTGCAGAAGTCGTTCCGCGAACACCTCGCTGCGCGGAGATGATAAGGAGGTCCAAGTTCTACGAAGGGCTTTCTGAGGAAGAGTTGAAAGTGGAGGGACTTGTGACCTCCGAATCGTTGAGGGAGTATGGGTTACTTGCCTCCTTCCAAAACATCGAGCCAGTGAGTGGCAGGGGGCAAACTCAGGTGTCAGCTGACATCCGGGAGCAGATTGCCCTGGAGCTGTCTAAGGTGATCACCCAAGCAGCTCGAGACGAAAATACTTTATCTCCTAGTTGGGCGGAGAGGTTCCCCGACCCCCAGCCGGAGGAAGAGGAGATCGAGGCTCGCCACGCCGCGGCTTACCCTAACGAAGGGGCTCCGGGGGCTAGTACCTCCGGGAGAGGTAAGACTAGTTTTCGATTGATCCACACCCCCAGCCTGTCTGAGGTTTCCCGGACCTCTCAGATGGGGTTTGATCCCCGTTTCCTTAGGCTAGATCCGCGTAGGATACCCTTCGACAGGTATTGCGATAGGGTAGATGAGCTCCTCTGGTGTCTGAGTGACGGTAGTCTGCCAGAAGGTGTCATCATGGTTGACCCTTCTTCTCTCAGCATGTCATTCCCGGACTTCAAGGAGTACGGGAGCTTCCTGGAGCAGGAAGCGATGTTTTGTTTTGCTCGGGGAAGGCCATCCACGTTTCTCGTGCATGGTCGTCCCTTTCAAACTTTTCTTTTTCTTGTTTCTTGTTCCCTGCTGGCGGGCTTGCTTGCACTTTTATGTTGTTGATTGTCTTGTCTTCCGCTTATCTTCTTTCTCATTGCTTGTTGGTTCGTTAACCTTGCTTTGAATGTTTCTTGCAGAGTATCCAGAAGCCAAGATGCTGGGGAGGGTTACTTTGCTCATTAAGAAGGCTGCCACCAGCCAAGACCCGTCCACGGGGAAAGGACGGAAGACCAAGGCTGGTAGGGGAGGTAAAGCTGCCTCCCCCAAGAAGGCAAGTGGCGAGGCGCAAGCGTCTCCGAGGGTAGAGAAGTCTCCTGCTGACGGGCCTTCCGAGACTATGATGGTCTCGAGTAGCAGCAGCGACGGGGAAGGGCTTGTATTCCCCGTGAGGACAACTAGGGTGAGCAAGCGTCCCGGAGAAGATGCTGAGGGCGCTAAGCACAAACGCCTTAGACACTCTTCTCCCGGTCGAAGGCAACAACAACAGCAACGACAGCAACCACAACTACAACAACAGCAGCAACAAGAACAAGAGAGACAATCACCAACGCCGCAGCAGCAGCAGCAGCAACAACAACATCCAAACCAGCAGCAGCAACAAGGGCAATTACTTCTGCTGCCGCAGCAGCAAAAGCAACAGACCGGGGCCTTAATACCCCGTCTGCCTCCTCCTCCAGCCCAAAGGGGGTCCACCCTTCCGGGGTCTCCTTCTTCTCAGGCAACCAATCTTCCCCTGCCTGGCCTGAAGTTCCACTTTCCGCGGAAGCCAACCAGTTTCCCCGCTGCTCTCCTGGAGGGTGTAAGACGGGCCGATAGTTTTTTGAAGAGGCGGTTAGAGGCGGAGAAGGCTGTTACTCAGGGAAGGGCAGATAACTTGTCTGCCGTGAAGAGAGCTGAGCTGGCCGAGGGGGTGAGATCCCTTCACCCGGCCGGAGCGGTTTTGGATGGTCCAGCCTTGGAGAAGAGGCTGGTGCCTAGGCTCGGACGTGCATTGGCGCCGTTCGGAGCTGAGATGATGGAGGACATGGCCCTGAGCTTATGCGAGCTCAATTCTGAGAAATGGGCCATCAGTAGCAGTAAGGATCCGCTGTTACTGACACACGCTGTGAAGCAGCAACTATCCGGGGTAAGCCGTCAGTTGTTATTTTTTGGGATCATCTGTCTTTTTGTCCGGCTTTAGCTCATTCTGTTGTCTTTCCTTGCAGGCCTCTATGATCGCGGAACGCTCGTTCCGGGAGGTTGGTGCAGTTCTGGTTCAACTGGAGGAGAGCCAGCTGGCTCGCCAGGCCTTGGAGGCGGAGAAGCAGAAACTGACCCAACAGGCCTTGGAGGCCTCGGAGAAGATTGATCAGGCCCGGCGCACGACTGAGGAAGAGGCGGACAAGAAATATCTTGCCAAGTATCAAGAGTACCGGGCCAAGGCAGAGAATGAGTTTAGACAGCGGTCGGATGGGATGAAGGCCGAAAACTCTAAGCTCCGGGAAGAGCTGTCCCAAGCTAAGGTGGAGAGGGATACCCTGGAAGCTCGCTTACAATCAAAAAATGATCTCCTCCTTAAGCAGCAAGAGGAATATTCCACTCTTCAGAGTAAGCTGCACGGGGAGGAGCAACTCCATCAGAGGAGCAGGGATCTCGTGTCTATGCTGCAGTTGGGGCTCGCCGAGAAGGATAAAGAGATCGGGGCCTTACAATTCACTGCCAGGGGGCATGTGACCGAGAAGCAATCCGTGCTGAGCCAAAATAGGGAACAGCGCAAGGAGATTGATTCTCTTAAGGGGGAGCGTGATGCCTCCAAGGCCGAAATGGAGAAATTGAGGGCTCGACTAACTGTCGCGGAGGCACAGCTGGCAACCTCCGAGGAGGAGCGCTTGAAGGAGAAGGAGGATGCTGAGGTGATACTGAACAGGACGATTAATATATCGCATGTGGTCCTCATGCATCAACTCTGGAAAGTGAACCCGGAGGTATTAGGCTATCTGGGAGATGATGCCGAAGCCATGAGGGAGAAGCTACTCGTGTGGGATCAGGGCCCAGAGGCGTACGTCCAAACTTACAACATTGACGAACGTGCTGGAGCTCCTGAGGTGGGAGGTCCCGGAGAAGCGGGGACCTCTGAACCTTCTCATGACAAAGTTCCGCCTTCCAATGAGCCGACTCCACCAGCCTCAGTTGAAACCGATGCCCCCGAAGCTGCGGTCGTGGAAGCTGTAGTTACCCCCAATGCTTGAAGGGGTTTTATCTTTAATTATTTTTTATTTTGAGTTTTTCATTGCGGACATTTTTTCCATAATCATAGCATTCTCCTTTCTTTTCTGCCGAGTTCTT
The DNA here is from genome assembly GCF_963169125.1 of Humulus lupulus. Taxonomy (NCBI): domain Eukaryota; kingdom Viridiplantae; phylum Streptophyta; class Magnoliopsida; order Rosales; family Cannabaceae; genus Humulus; species Humulus lupulus. The sequence continues at coordinate 30,699,811 of NC_084796.1, read as the reverse complement.
TATTTATCTTTGCGCTTAGGGTAGACATTTATACGGTAGAAACTGTTGTAGGGGCGTATTGGGTTTTGGTTCCAACGGCCAAAACCTATGCACTTCCCACTTGAAGCTTTAACGGATGATGTCTTTTCCCACGTAGTTTCTAGGTTACGAAGGTTTCCTGGTTCCAATGGCCAGGCTCCTTTCACCGTATTTTAGCTTTCCTGAGGCAAATAGCCAATCCCGGGACTTGTAGTTATACTGTTCGCTGGGATTGCCAAGGTGAGTCGTTCCATTGTTTGGAACGGGAGTTCTTTTGGTGAGCGTCGCTAGACTCAAGGTTAGATCTTTGCGAAGCAAAACTAACTGTTGTTGCGAACCTCATGGTGGCTGACTTCAGGGACCTGGCATGGAGCCCTGCGAGGCAAGGCTCATTGCTGTCGGGGAAATCGCCACGCCTACCAGGTGCGATCCTGGAGCAGGGGCTTTGCGAAGCAAGGCCGGCTGTGAGTGGGGGATCGAGCATGTCTGCTTTTGGAGCTGAAACTTGCAATGGTCGTGGAGCTTGCCATGCATTATTTTGTGAGATCCGGAGTTGGAGCCTGCGAAGCAAGGCTTACAACGGTCGCGGATCTTGCCATCTTTCGCCTCGCGGGACCCGGAGCTGGAGCTTGCGATGCAGAGCTTTACAGCGATCACGGGTCTTGCCATCTTTCGCCTTGCGGGACCCGGAGCTGGAGCTTGCGAAGCAAAGCTCTACAGCGCTCGCGGATCTTGCCATCTTTCGCCTTGCGGGACCCGGAGCTGGAGCTTGCGAAGCAAAGCTCTACAGCGCTCGCGGAGAATTCTGCAAAGGACTTGTCAGGGAGTTGGGGGTGTTTTGGCGTAGCTCTATGAACGTGCCTCAACCCCCAGTCCCGTCCATCGCTGGGCTACACAGGAGATAATTTTCATGATACATAATGGCAGGCATTTCCATGGCAATTTTCACATAAGCACATAATGCACATATGACACGTAATGCAAGCATGTTCATGGCAACAAATAAACCTAAGCTTAACAATTTAAACATTTCAAACAATTTTAAAAATTTCAAACACAATGCTAGCACATAAGTGGTGTTCTGTGTACGTTTTGTTCAAGGGGCGTACGGCTATGCCTTAGCCATGTATACCCCCCAAGTGAGCGTGGGGTCCGGACGTCTCCGGACCGCGTGGTCACTTGTTAAAACGCATCTTTGAACACAGGGATAAAAAGTGCAGTAAAAGCGGAGTGAATCTCTCCGTGTTTCATTAAATTAGCCTGCTAGGCGTGAGTTTTACAACAGGGAGGATTATTTCCACATTTTTCACTTTTGCTAATTTCACCAAGGACTTCCGACTGGATGGTCCGGGGCCTACTGGTAGTAGTGACGGAGGTGCTCCGCGTTCCAGGCGCGCGGGACTTTAGATCCGTCGAGTCTCTTTAAGTGATACGTCCCATGGCCCACTTTTTCTTGGACTTCGTAGGGGCCTTCCCAGTTGGGTCCGAGGACTCCTACTCCCGGATCCTGCGTAGCAGGAAATACTCTTCGTAGGACAAGATCCCCAACTTCGAATGTACGGCTCTGGACTCTCGTGTTAAAGTGTCGGGCTATCTTGCCTTGGTACATTTTTAGTTGGACCTGCGACTGCTCCCGGAGCTCTTCGATCATGTCCAAGGACTCCTGGAGAAGGGCATGGTTCCGGGTAGGATCGTAGGTATCTTGTCTGTGAGAGGGGATCATAGTTTCTACTGGGATGACGGCCTCGCAACCGAAGGTCATGGAATAAGGCGTGTGCCCCGTCGAAGTTCTCTCTGTTGTGCGATAGGCCCAAAGTACTCGCGGAAGTTCTTCCGGCCAGTGAGCCTTGCAGGCTTGGAGTTTTTTCTTCAACGTGGTCTTTAATATTTTGTTTACAGCTTCCACTTGCCCATTAGCCTGGGGTCTGGCGACTGCGGAAAAGCTTTTGATAATTCCATGCGAAGCACAGAAGTTCGTGAAGTGTTCACTGTCAAATTGCTTTCCGTTGTCGGACACAATTTTTCGTGGAAGCCCAAAACGACACACTATATTCCTGATAACAAAGTCCAGTGCTTTTTTAGATGTGACCGTGTTCATAGGTTCAGCTTCAGCCCATTTGGTGAAGTAGTCTACCGCGACTATGGCGTACGTCACTCCACCCTTTCCAGTTGGGAGGGAACCTACTTAGTCAATGCCCCAAACGGCGAACGGCCAGGGGCTGGTCATTAGGGTAATTTCTGTAGGCGGCGCTCGCGGAACCTTGGCGTACCTCTGGCACTGCTCACATTTCCTGACATAATCCACACAATCCTTCTTCATGGTGGGCCAGAAGTATCCTTGTCGAAGGATCTTTTTGGAGAGGCTCAGCCCGGAGGTATGATCGCCACAGAAGCCTCCGTGAATCTCATGGATGATGGTACTGACTTCGGTTCCGGCAACACATCTAAGGAAGGGTATGGACAACCCCCTGCGGTAAAGCTTCCCATCCATAACCACGTATCGGGGAGCTTGATATTGGAGCTTCCTTGCGTCAGCTTTATCAGTGGGGAGCTCTCCGGTGGTGAGAAATCTAAGGATGGGTCCTATCCAGGAGTGGGAATGGTCGATGATGGCGTTTATCCTTCGTGTCTCAGTACTGGGGGCTTCTAAGTGCCCGATGGGGACTAAGCCATACTGTACAATCTCCGGGTCCATTGCAAGCTTGGCCAGCGTGTCCGCGAGTGAGTTCTGGTCCCGGGGGACCTGGCGGACTTGGTAGCCTTTGAAATGCTGCAGTAGGTCGCGGGAGAGAGACACGTAGGCAGCCATCCTTTCGCCTTTCGTCTGGTATTCCCCGGATATTTGGTTTACCACAAGTAAGGAGTCGCTGTATACTTCGATTTTTTGGGCTCCGACTTCTCTGGCCAGTCGTAACCCAGCTAACATGGCTTCGTGTTCTGCCTCGTTGTTGGATGCTGGGAACGCGAAGCGGATGGCGCTCTGGAGCTGATGTCCTTGGGGAGAAATTAGGATGACCCCCGCTCCAGCTCCTTTTTCATTTGAGGCTCCGTCTACATAGACCTTCCAGGTGGGAAGTTTCGGGACAAGATCTTCCGGGAGGTCATTCATTCCTGAGCATTCCACAATAAAGTCCGCGAGAGCTTGACCTTTTATGGAAACACGTGGTTGGTAGTGGACGTCGAACTGGCTCAGTTCCATGAAAGCACCAAAATGTTTACCGAGTTTTTCGGAAACGAATATAAACAGAATAATAAAAAGATAAGAACTGTAGAAATGCTGAAATGTAACTAAACAAGCAGTGTTTTTACGTGGTTCAGGCGTTAACAAGCCCTAGTCCACGAGTCGATGTTATTATACTTGGAAAAGGTTACAGTAAGATGGTTGGTGCACAAGAACTTCACACACTCACAGTGTTTCTCTCGGGTTCTCTTGAAGAAGATGAAGCTAGAGAGATTTTAGTAGAGTTTTTGCTATGTGATTTGTTGGTCGTCCCTCTTCTTGTAAAATGAAGGGGTCTTTATAGCTAGGGTTTCGGATTAGGGTTTTTCTCTACGTACATGAGTTTTAATTACACCAGCCATAAATAGGGGATACAATTACTGTAGTAGCATGGCTACAAGACTCTATGTGGGTATATTTACGTGAAAGTATGGGGAACACACAAAGTCAGCCGTCTTTTCCAAGTTGTCAGCGGAACAGTAGGCGAAAAGGTACCCTTAGGCGTGCTGGGATGTGTGCGGCTTTGACCTGACGGGCGTGTCAGGCGGGATCCTGTGTCAGACGGATATCATTCCAAATATGCCTTCTCCCGGACTCGACCGTTCGGTTTTGTTCTGTGCGAGGCACGGAACTGTTTCCGCAGAGACCACTCGAAGAGCCTCTCCTGGAAGGGTCCCCGAGGGGTATCCTTCGGGAGTCCGGGAGAGTCGGCGAGTTTCCGTGTTGTGCTTGCTTGGAAGAGTAATCCGGATACTAAACAGGAGAGGCGAAGCCTTTCTGTCTATCCGCGAGCTCTGGTCACCTACCGTGAAAGACATCGATAATTCTGCTTCCCCGAGGACATCAATCTAAACGCTATCCGGAAATCTGGATAACAGTCTAATCATTAGGTAAAAGTGATCATGGGTCGTCTTGGCATAATCGGACATGTGATGTCTGATCATGCACTATTATATTACGTGTCCGGGAATTCAGGGATGAACAGACATGTGGTGTCTGATCACGCACATTTATATAACGTATCCAGGTTTATAAAGATCCAAGGACATGGCAGATCTTTAGCGTATCCGAGCTGAGCGTAGTATCAGCTCGTGCTTAGGATGCTTTGTTTCATAAGTGTTTCCAGATCATGCCTACTGCTTTGTATAATTCAGCTCGTGCTATTTACCTGGGGAATTGCGCTGCCCTCAGGAAATATGAACTTGTGGCTCATCCATTACAGTCCTTGCCTAGCCCACTGTATCCGAGCTATCAAAAAGGCATGTGCTGAATTTCAGGACGTACATTTGCCCCCCAAGTCCTTGCTCGTGTTCTATGACGTCATTTCTGACTTACACGGCAGGGCAGGGACTTTTACACTTCCGTCGCGATTATCTAGGCTTTGCCCATGACTTGAGTACTGGACACGTGGAACGCCGCGATTGGCGCCTGTTCGAGTTTCGAGGATTGCATTAATGGCCTGACCAAATTTTTGCTGCTGTTTCGTCTTTCGAAACATTATCCTCGGATCTTGCACTAGTTTGATCGGACGGTCCACATTGCTTTAGGCCTTTCATGTATAAATAAGGTTGGCAAATTCCAGGATTTTCCACCTTTCATTCGAAATTTTTCCATATTTTCTCTCTTCTGCATTTCCAAACCTTTCTTCCTTCTCAAAAGAAACCAAAGGCCATCAATTGTAAAAGAAAAACTTCAGAAACCCAATCGCTCAGGAGTCTTCCAGGAACTCTCCCCTGCAAATTTTACTTCTCTCAACTAAAGAACATATTGTAAGTCTTTTGGTTTTGCCAAAATTTTTCTTTTACTGGTTTTTGGGTTTTCTTCCTCTTTTATATATATATATACCATGCCTATTCGCACTTCTCCGTAGTCCATATCAGATTATTCCCCAAGTGTTTTTGGCACATAGGCTTCGATAGGCCTTAAAATATCCCTAGAACTGTGATGTTCATAAAACTGGGTAATTTTAGGAAATACCCAGTCAGGATATAGAAGAGGAAAAGTTTTTAGGGTTCGAAACTAGGTTGCTTAGGGGTTACGCTTCTTGGTGGTTTTTCTCTAAACCGCTCCCCAAGGAGGGTAGTGGCCTGATTTTCTGACACACGGATCCCTAAACATCAGGGGCCTGCTGGGAAACCTAGGCGTGTAGCATAGGTAGCGCGTGGCCTCACACCGCGGGCTGAGATTGCCTCAGCTCGTGCGTTAGAACCCCCAGCCTTTCTTTGCTATTTTTTGCCTTTATAAAAATTCTAGATCGCCTACTAAGAGTTCCATCGCTCTTGTTCGATAAGCAATCTAATGGCACCCAAGAAAGGCGCATCCAAGAAGAACGTAGCTGGCTCATCATCTCAACGAGCCAATAAGGGAAAAGAATTCGCCTCCGAATCCCCCATCCCTCAATTCAGCCCCGTGGTGGAGGAGGAGGTCGTGGTCGGACCTGATGCCTTCTTCGAGGCAGAGAGGATAGCCTCCAAAATCACGACCCAAGGAAGGGTCAACAAGATTATGTTGTCTCACAACATCGAGGTTGGGACTGGCATCCTAATTGCTCGACCTCCATTCGAAGGGGAATAAAGCTGCTCACCACTCCAGGACGACTTTGCAGCCTGGAGTGACGAGCACCTAAAGGCAGGGGCCTTCCTTCCCCTCGATCAATATTTTGCCGACTTCCTCAACTACGTGAAGTTGGCGCCGTTTCAGCTCCCCCTGAACTCGTATCGGCTGCTGGCGGGGTTGAAGTACCTTTTCTTGAAGCACGAGTGGGAGGTCCCCACCCCGCGAACATTCTCTATTTCTTCCGCCTCACGGCCAGCCCGGATCAACGAGGGTGAGGTGACGGATTTTACTACTTGACCTAATTCCCAAACTCGCCCGCAGTCATCGAGATGCCCAGCCATCCCAACGACTATAAAGATCAATTCTTTATGTCGAATGGGTTTCGCAACTGCGAACATCGCTACTTTAACCATCCTCGTAAGTCTTCTTTCCTTTCTTAGCTCGTGAAATTATTATTTTCGTACCTAGAGTCTCTTCGCGTGTGTACTAACTGAGTAGTATCTCCGTGCAACCATTTTTGCGAGGACAACCAAGTCTGTGACCCTCGGGGGTCAATACGATACTCTCTCGAGGCTCCCACCTGGCGAGAAGGATTACCGCCAGCTCGTGTCTGATGACACGATGTTGGCGTGTAAGCTAATTACCGAAGGCCAGACTTTGGCCTTGAGAAGAATTCGGCTAACCTCCCTATTGTCCGCGAGCTAGCGCCTATCCCCGAAGGGGGTGCTGAAGCCAGCGAAGCGAAGAGGAAGAAGAAGACGAGGTGCCCCTCGTTTGGAAAAGGTGAGCTCCTAAGGCTGCTCGGGACCCTGATCTAGAGCGAGCTTCATCGGGGGCAGCAGCCGGCTCCTCCGGCCAAGGTAACTCGTACCCCTTTAGGGACTTAGATAGGGTTGTCGTTGACCTTAGGCTAGTTAGGTTTAACCCAAACCAGCTCGTACACCATCACCCTAATGACCCCGACCGTAACATAACCCTGCTTCAGTGCGTGGATCACTTAGTGTTATGTCACGACATGGGTCATCCCAGGGGCACCATAGTTGTGGATAACATCTTATCCTTTAGGTCGGTCTTTTTTGAAGAGTATGGAACCAACCTTAGGTCGTGGGCCTCCCTGCGCCAGGGTATCCTTGCCCCTGGACTTAGGCAATACATAAAGGAGTCCAGCCCCGAGATAGAACCTGAGCCTGAACCTCTGATAACTCTACAAAATAGAGTTATTTTACCATATTTTATATGCTAGTTGTTGCTTAGTTCTTGAGTTTTTAATTAACTTATTAAAGTTTTTATGTAATTTTTAATTTATTAGTCTTATTGTAGTTTTCTAGATTTTTATATGTTTTTATATATATTTTATTATAATATGTTGTAGTTTAATTATTTGAAATTTGTTTTGTTAGATTATAAGTTAAAAAATGTGATTTTATTGAGCTTAATTGCCAAAGTAAATTAAATTTCAATTAGTATTTTCATGGAATTAATATGAGTTATTTTATAATTGAAAATATTTGATTCTAATTTAATATTTACTTATTTTGTAGGTTGTACTTTGCAATTTTTTTTATGCTTGAAAAAGAAGAGAAAAAGAAATAAAAGTGATATTTTTGTAGAAAGTAACAAGAAAAATGGTCTTTTTTCAAATGACCACCAGGCCCACGTCCAAGCCTTCCATCAACTCCTCCAGCTGAAGACTTCCCACGCCCAAGCCTCTCCTTCACATGCCAGCTGCCCACCAAAGTCTTCTCCTCATGCATTTCCATCAGAACCCCTTGAAGACCATGCACCAACAAGTCACCAAGCAGCCATCTGCCAGGCCCATTCGGCCCAGTCACAGCCCAGCCGAAACCACCTACCACCAACACCATCAGCCACCTCTTGAGCCCATCATTTTGCATTTTGTCCCCTATGACAAAATTGCCAACTTTTTACCCTTTTGTCTACACATTTTCACCACAACATCATCATTACACCCTATATTTTACCTCTACATACCATATTTATTTTATTTAATTAATTTAATCAATTTAACTAATTTAAATTGATTATTTTAATAATCTCATTTTGGCTATAAATATGGTATTTCAAGACCATTTTAGGGTGCTTAGTTTTTGGTTACCATCTTTTTCTCCCATTTTCTCTCTACCATTCTCTCTTCCATTTGGGTTTTTCAAGAGCATTTTGCAAGTATGTATGTCATTTATTTTATAATTTCTACTCTAGTTATGTGCTTCTAATCTTTTTCATAAGATTATTAAGATCATGATGAAGCAACTTGTAACTAGGTAATATTTATGTTGTATGTTGATTTCCCTTGTAATACAACAAAGTTTATGGATTTTTCTTCTACATATATTTCTTTCATCTTAAATATCTTGTATTTTAGATTGTTAGAACATATTTACACTTTTTTCTTCATTAGTGCATAAACATAATATTCTTTGTGTGAGATGTGTCATTAAATTGTACACATCCATGCTTAGAACAAAAATATTATGTTTTGCCTCATAAATAATGTTCATTGATTTATTTGTTATTTCATTAGATTGATTTACACTAAATGCTTTGAAATTATAATTTTGAAAAGTGAAGAAAAATCCTATCTTTTTATAAGAAATTTGTACTTAAAATTATAAATCTTTTTGGAAAATGATAGTTTAAATTATTTTAACTATCACTAAAACTTGGGAATCAATATACTAATAAATATTATTAAACTTACATTTTTTGGATTCTAGTATCTTAATAATCTTTTCTTTTAACACTTATTTTCAACTCATTATTGCTTTATTTTTATTCTGTTAAATAGCTTTATTTTTCAATCTTTTATTTTATGTTCATAATATTAAAACTCATCAATCTTTGGAACTAGGTTAGAATTTATTACTTTTGATTTAAAATAGTTTTCTCTTTTCAATTTTAGACAACTCCTTTGGGTTCGACATCCTTGCTTACACGATCATTATTCTTATGAACGATTCGTGCGCTTGCAATTTATAAATTTTTAAACATACCCATTTTTGGGTCCATCAACCTCCCTAATCGAAGAAATTTTAGACTTAGGCTCTCCCTCTCCCGTAGCGGTTCCGAGGCCGAAGGTCGTGGCAATAGACTCCTCATTTAGCTCGGAGGGTAGGACTTTTTGTTATAACGTATATACATTTTATGCAATCTGACGGCTTTCTGTTTATTAACGTCATTTCTCACTCTTTTTCAGGCGAGGAGATGGCACAACAAGGGGTTCCTGACATTCGCGCGAGTTTCCAGGAGGGAAAATCTAGCTTGGGGCCACTAGTAAAGAAGCCCCGGTTCACAGCTAAGAAGGTGCACCTACAGCAGGGACGACCTCCAAATCCCCGGCTAAAGGGAAAACAGCTCCAGCCACGGCTGCTCAGGAGAAAAGAGGTCCGCCTCCACCTCCCCCCCAATTTCCATCTACCTCTGCTCAGAATCAGGCAGCACAAGCTAATCCCCAGCACCCCTCGTCCCCACTGCATCCGTACGCATTCCGGTCAACGCCCAGGACTTGGAGAAGATCCCGGATACCTTTCGGGGGACGCTCTACAAGACAGCCAACCATACAGTGGAGCACTTTTATAAGGCCAATTTGATGGACCTGAGGGTGATCGAGGAGAGGAGCTCGGAGAACGTTATAGAGTCTGCGCTGGGGATGAACCTTACAGTAAGCAGACTTTCCTTGGCTAAATATACTCTTTTGATTTTATCCCAGCGCGTGTCTAACTTGCTTCTTTACTTTTTGCAGGCGGTCTTGGCTTAGCACTGAAGCATAGCTCAGGCCAGGGCCAGGAATGACGAGCTTCGGGTCGAGCTCTAGACTGTCCTAACAATTGCTCAACAAGGTGAGCTGGACGCCAAGGATGCTCTTGCAGCATCTCAAGAGGGCGAGCAGACTACAAAGGCCGCCCTGGCTGCTTTGAAAACCGAGCTTGCAGAGGCCAAGGCCAAGCAATTGGAGGCTGAGACTGCTGCTAAGGAGGAGAAGGTGGCCTCACTAACCTCCATGGAGAGCATGTTGTACCATTGTTGGGCCTTCAACCAGGACGACAACTTCTCCTTCCTGGCCTCTGAAGTGTGGGATCCCTATCTCGAGAAGTTCAAGGCTCGGATTCAACTAGAGCAGTCCGAGACTGGGGAAGCCTCCACCACTGGCGTGCAGGAGATCGAGGAGGTGACGTCCTCAGAGCGCCCTAGAGGGGCTTAATTTTCTTTTGCCTTTGTTTACCTTATATATCTTTTCTTTTTGTAAACATTTGTCGTTTTGGCTCGGTACGAGGTTATTCTCCTCAAGACAATTTGTTTATAATTGCAATATTAACTTTTTTATCTATTCCTTGATTTTTTTCCTTATGCTTATGACTTGCACATTCAAAATATTAGGGAATGATTTTTAGATTGGGATAGATATTTTAATTTTGGTTATAACCAAAATTAATGTTGATTTATACCCTACCTGTTAAGTATCAGGCCTTGGATCTGGTTATATCTGAGATTTGGAATGTTCCAAACTTAGTTCTTGTTAGGTTTTATTGTTACCCCGAGCTTCTGAGGAAGCCATTGGATCTTCAATTTTGCTAACTTCTAAGTTTCAGATCTGGTTGTATCCAGTACTTTTAATTAAAACTTAGCTCGCGTTATGTTTATTGACACCTCATGTTTTTTAGAAAAAACACTGGTTAATCAATTTTATTAACTTCCAAGTTTTGGACCTGGTCATATCCAGGATTTTTAATTAAAACTTAGTTCGCATTAGGTATATTGACACCTCATGTTTTTTTTTAGAAAAAACATTGGTTAATCAATTTTACTTATTTCCAAGTTTTGGACCTGGTCATATCCAGGATTTTTAATTAAAACTTAGTTCACGTTAGGTATATTGACACCTCGTGTTTTTTAGAAAAAAACAATGGTTAATCAATTTTACTAACTTCCAAGTTTTGGACCTTCTCGGGTTATATGCTCCCCAAGCAATCAGAAAGTGAACTTTCTCGCTTGCTTTGGATAAATGTTTGTTATATTATTTCATATAATATAATGTTAGATTAAATAATGTGACAAAATGTGATTTGTCACACCTTCTAACATATTATTGAGAGTCACAAAATTAGACACATGTATGTGCCCAAATGTGACATATTTTGGAGTTACAAAATCAGTCACAAATTTGTAACTCCCAAAATATTACCTAACAATGTGTATATTATATGTTACACATTTGAGATTGGATTTCATAAAGCCATTATAAAATATGGTTGTTGGAGATATGATTTTAACCTCAATAATGTGTTTTGGGAGTTACAAAGTCATTTGGGAGGGTTTAGAACCGTTTGGAAAAACAGCACATTTTCAAGTGCTGAAAATGGGCTGTGGCTGCAGCCACTGAATGATGGTGGTCGCGGCCTGGGTGACAGAAAGCAGTGGCCGCGACCACGGATGTCCTTGGCCGCGGCCACAGGTGCATTTCAGGCCAAATTTTCAGTTTTTTCCAAATGTGTTGAACGGTTTTAAAAACCCAAATAACTCTCAAATCTCAATTTTAATTCCATATTAATCCAATTAAACATTGGTAACAGCCATGGGGGTTGGTGGAATTTGAAATCCAAAGGGTATCTCAAACTCTATAAATAGGAGCCTAATGCTCACTTGTAAGACACACATTTTTCCATCCACAAAGCACTTGGCTGGAAAATACACCAAAAGGCTTGATAATTCTAGAGAGCTATTTCCTAGAGAGATCCCTTAGTGCTTAGAGAATAGGGGGAAATAAGCTTTTGGACAAAGGTCTTGAACCTTGTTCAAATTGGTGATCTCCATTACTCTACACTTTGGTTGTGTGAGAGTTTGTTTGTGTTTTCATTATTTTGTTCTTCTTGTTCTTCTTATTTACTTGTATTATTATAGAATTGAGTTTGTAATCTTCTTCTTCTACATCTTTCTATTTACTTGTATTTTGAGAAATTGAGTTGTAATATTTATTTAATCAATTATCTTGTCCATTGTATTTTTGCATAGAGTTGTATTTTGGTTTTTCCATATTTCCATTGAGCAATAAGATATATTCTCTAACAACGTTATCACACAAACTAATACATGGATGAAACTATACAAAAGACAAGAAGTACATGGGTGATTCTTTTATTTCTCAAATAAAAAAGCTTTTATAACTAAGCCTTACATAGTCGGGTGGTATCATCATTGATAATACTTCTTTAAGTGCATAGAATTCCAGGTCCGTGGGACTGTTTCTCCATTAAGTCGAGCTAATTTGAAGGTTCCCTCATGTACGACCTCTACTATTTGATAGGGCCCTTCCCTGCTCAGACCCAAAGCACCGTCTTTGGGGTCCTTGCTTGCCAAAAAGACCCTTCGGAGAACCAGGTCGCCCAAACCAAAGATACGCCTCCTGACCTTCGAATTAAAATAACGAGTGATTTTTTGCTGGTAATGCGCGAGCTGTAGCTATGAATCCTCTCGTTTTTCCTCAATTAGGTCGAGAGACGCACTGAGCAACTCATCATTCCGCTCCTGGCTGAAGGTCTGGAGTCTATGCGTGGCTATTTTCGTTTCGACGGGAAGGATGGCCTCTCTTCTGAAAGTCAGGGAGAAAGGGGTGTGCCCCGTAGAAGTTCGGTGGGAGGTCCGGTACGCCCATAGTACCTGCGAGAGCTACTCAGGCCAGACTCCTTTGGCCTCATTTAGCCTTTTCTTAAGCTTGATTTGAGGGTCTTATTCACGACCTCGACCTGCCCATTGGCTTGCGGGTAAGCAACCGAAGAGAAACTTTTAATTATGTCGTGCCTCTCATAGAATTCGGTGAAGAGATCACTATCGAACTGAGTTCCATTATCCGATACAATCTTCTTGGGCAGCCTGAATCGGTAAACAATTTTTTTTACTACAAAGTCGAGGACTCTTTTTGAGGTGATTGTTGTCAGGGGCTCGGCTTCTGCCCACTTCGTGAAATAATCAATGGCTACCACCGCATAGCGAACCCTTCCTTTTCCCGTGGGCAGGGCTCCTATTAAATCGATCCCTCATACCGCGAATGGCCATGGGGATGAGATCATTTTCAACTCGACTGGCGGAGCTTAGGCGACTGTGATGAACCGCTAGCATTTGTCGCACTTTCGGACGTAGGAGATGGAATCCTTTGATAAAGTGGGCCAATAATATCCCTGCCTTAATATTTTTAAGGCTAAGTTTTGACCCCCAGCATGATCCCCACAGAAACCTTCATGCACCTCCTGTAAAATAGCTCTGGCCTCCTCTGGTAGAACACATCGGAGAAGAGGCAAGGAATGGCCACGTCGGTATAATGCTCCATCCATGATCACATATCTTGGAGCTTGATAGAGTATCCTTCTAGCGTCTTTTCATTCATCAGGTAACTTCCCTGTCGTAAGATACACTATTATGGGAGTCATCTAGGTCGGCCTAATGTCGATCATCTCGACCTCCATCGTGCCTCCAGCCACGCTCAGGCTCTCCAAGAATTCCACCGGTACTATGCTCAGAGTCTAGGCTTCCTTGGAGGTAGCGAGTCTCGCCAAAGCGTCTGCGTTGGCGTTCTGCTTGCGAGGGATCTGCTCGACTAGGCCATATTCAAATTCTAATAGCCTTTTCTTCACTTTGGCTAGATAAGCTGCCATATTGGCCCCTCGCACTTGGTATTCCCCTGTCACTTGGTTTACCACGAGCTGGGAATCTCTATAGCATTGGACGGCTCTGGCCTTCAACTCCTTTGCCACTCTAAGCCCGACCAATAAAGCTTTGTACTCGGCATCATTGTTGGATTCCTCAAACCCGAACCGTAGTGCAGAGTGGAGTCGATGCCCTTCTGGAGAGATCAATATGATCCCAGCTCCAGACCTATTCTTGTTACACGAACCATCCATGAAGATCCTCCACATGCCTATACCGGTTCTCTCAAAGGCTCCTCATGAAACCCAGTGCATTCGGCCATGAAATCAGCTAGGGCTTGACTTTTGATCGTAGTCCGTGGTACGTATAGTATTTCGAACTGGCTGAGTTCGATTGCCCATTTCAAAAGACACCCTAATGCCTCAGGTTTCTGCAGTACCTACCTTAAAGGTTGATCGGTCATGACGTGGATCGAATGGGATTGGAAATATGGCCTAAGCTTCCTGGAGGTCGTAATAAGGCAGAACGCCATCTTTTCCATTAAGGGATACCGTGATTCAGCTCCAAGAAGTCTTTTGCTTATATAATATACCGTTTTTTAACTCGGTCCTCTTCCCGGACCAGCACGGCACTGGCTGCATTTTCCGTAACAGCTAAATAAAGAAAAAGGGGCTCCCCTACCATTGGTTCAGACAATACTGGTGGCTCGGCCAAATGTGTTTTTAGATCGAGAAATGCATGTTCGCACTCCTCGGTAGGGGTGGAAATTCGTGTAAACGTGTCAGATTAGTGTCGACACGATTATGACACGACACGATTAAGGTAAACACGAACACGACACGATTATTAAACGTGTCAAAAATACGAGCACGAACACGACACGATTATTAAACGGGTCAACACGACACGAACACGATAACACGATTAATCATAATTATACGAAAAAAATCAGAAAACCTATGTAAAGTATTCGTGTTATCGTGTCTGACACGATTATGACACGACACGATTATTAAATGGGTCGACACGATTATGACACGACACGATTAAGGTAAACACGAACACGACACGATTATTAAACGTGTCAAAAACTCAAACACGAACACGACATGATTATTAAACGTTTCGTGTTCGTGTTTACCTTAATCGTGTCGTGTCGTGTCGTGTCATCGTGTCGTGACCCAAATTGCCACCCCTACTCCTCGGTCCATTCAAACTTCTTATTTCCCGAAGTAGGTTACAGAATGGCAGGCACTTGTCGGTGGATTTAGAAATGAACCGATTAAGGGTTGCTACTCTTCCAGTCAGACTCTGGATATCCTTACGCGACCTGGGTGAAGGCATTTCTAATAGCAACCTGATTTTATCTAGGTTCGCCTCTATCCCCCTCATGTTGACTATGAATCTCATAAACTTTCCTGATGCCACTCCGAAAGTACACTTTTGGGGATTCAACCTCATGTTATATCTCCTTAAGATCTTAAAACATTCCTTCAGATCGGGAACATGGTTATCGGCAGTCTTAGATTTAACAAGCATATCATCAACATACACTTCCATGTTTTTTCCGATCTGATCAGCGAACATTCTGTTGACTAATCACTGGTAGGTAGCCCATGCGTTTTTCAGCCCAAAAGGCATAACTTTATAACAGTAAACATTCGTTGGAGTCATAAAGCTAGTATGCTCCTGGTCCGCGGGGTTCATCGCGATCTGGTTATATCCAGAGTATGCATCCATGAAGGACATGAGCTCGTGCCTCGCAGTGGCATCCACCAACTGATCAATCATTGGCAATGGGAAGCAGTCCTTGGGACAAGCTTTGTTTAAGTCAGAGAAGTCGATGCAGGTCCGCCACTTTCCATTTGGCTTTGAGACCAGGACAGGATTTGCGACCCAGATTGGATATTTAGCCTCGCAAATAAACCTGCATTTTAATAGCCGAGCTACTTTTTCTCCCAAGGCCTTAGCTTGGGTTGTACCCAAACGTCTTTATTCTGGGACTTCGCAGGCACGTTCTTATCCAAGTTCAGAGTATGCATGATCACACTCGGACTTATCCCTACCATGTCTTCATGAGACCAGACGAATATATCAAGATTTTCTTGTAAAAAATTTGTCAGCTCCGCCTTCCTCTCATCGTCCAGATTTTTCTCGAGTTTAACTATTCTTGAAGCATCTCTGGGATCGATGTTTACTTCTTCGAGCTCTTCAATAGCTCGGAGCTCAGATCTATCTTCGCCTATTCGTGGATCGATATCGTCAGTCAGGGTACTATCCGCACCACTGGCTTGCAAAGGTTCTTCCATTCCAGGAGCAGTCCTTATTTCCTGGGATTCCTCGCCTTCATCCTGTATGGCCATCGTTTGCTGCCTGGGTTGTGATTATCCCTTCTTGTAAATGATGTATCATTCTCTGGCAGCAATCTAATCTCCTTGGACAGTACATATTCCCGCATATGAGGGGAATTTGATCATAAGGTGGCGGACAGAGGTTACGGCTTCGAACGCCATTAACGCAGGTCGACCCAAGATTGCATTGTATGTGGTTGGAAAATCAACGACCACAAACTCGAGCATCTTGGAAATAGTTCGCGCTCCTTCACCCAGTGTTATCACTAACTCGATTGTTCCGATAACTGCTGATCCCTCGCCGGAAAACCCATATAGCATCATGGAGGTTGCCTTCAGTTCGGTCACAGACACTCTTATTTTTTTCCAGTGTGGACCTGAATAGTAGGTTCACAGAACTTCCATTATCCACTAGTGTCCTCCTAACTCTCTGATTGGCGAGCTGGACGGTTACGACTAGAGGATCGTTATGCGGGAATTGGACATGACTAGCATCTTCTTCAGTAAAACTGATTGGTTGTTTCTCCAATTGTTGTTGCTTAGACAAACGCTGCTCCGGGACAAATTCAACTCTGTTGTGAGACCTCAGCTCATTGATATACCTCTTCTGGGCACCTCTGCTCGTACCTGCCAGATGAGGGCCTCCAGAGATGGTTGTTATTGTTGGATTAGCTTATACAGGATCTTTATTTATATTCATGTATATCTAATATTAAATAAATTAATAGGAGATAGCCTAAAACATGTTTCTAAAATTGAATTCAAAGAGAAACAAAAGAATAAAATACTTACAGTATACGCAGCGGAATTAAAGAGTCATTCCTTCAGTTTCTCTAACTCTTGTATCCTCTCTGTCGCAGAGTATTATCAAGAAACTGAACCGATCTTCTATTTTCTTCACAATCTTCCAATGTATCCTTAGAACCACCTAGACTAGTGTGGGCAATTCTCAACACATGAAATAGATATAGAGAGAAGAAGAGAAAACCACAAAGAGGCTTAGAAAAAGACTTGTGTTTAGAGAGAATCTAAAACTATCAGAAAATCTGACTTGTGACTTATCAAACTTATGTTTTGACTTCTCTCTAAGCACTCCTTTTATAGACTCAATTAGGCCATTTAATTTAATTAAAAAATCAATAAAATAACAGCCATTTTGAAGCCCTAGGTCGAAATTATCATGGGCTATAGGCCCGTGAAATTTCCCATTTGATTATAAGCCAATTGGACTTAAAATCAAGGCCTGTATTATTTTCTATTGATTTAATTAATTAAATAATTATTTAAATCCTTTATCAAATTAATTATTTATAATTTTAACCTTGATTTAAACTTATTTATTAATTTAGATACCAATTTATCTTAATTAATAAATCTGCCATAATTTCTCTTTTCTTCTCAAAATTACACAACTCTGTGAAACTATCCAAAATTGACCTGGTCAACTTTGATAATTCTAATTGATGATTAAATCAATTAATTGAGACTATCTAGAAGATTTTATCCAAGGTACAATGGGGACCATGGGCCTATGAAATCAAGCTCCAATAAGTTATCATAAATCTAACAAATAAATTTACTAACTTATTAATTCCTCGTGACTCCACTATAGACTTGGAATTGCACTCTTGAATTCATAGAACGCTCTATAACAAATATAGATACGCTATTAATTATCCATTGTTACAACCATAATTATTACTCAATCCTCTAAAGACGGTCTACAATGAGATATGACTAAAATACCGTTTTACCTCTCATTGTATTTTATCCTTAAAACACTAAGTTCCTTGTAAATGATATTTCAGTAAACTAATTTCATTACTGAAATGAGATCTCTATCATTTAACACCTTGAACCAAACTAAAAGGAAACCATCTTTTTACTTCTTCATCAGAAGCTATAGATGTTCATATCTATGATTAACACTCCCACTCAATTATACTACCGAGTTCCCAAGATGTAAGTATGGGCTAGTCCGTAGGGTAAGCTGGTAACGAACAAGTCAAAGAACTCAAATAATACAATCATTTAGAATACTAACCACTCAGAATTGAGATTGAATTGACCTATGGTCAACTGTATGATATGACTAGAATAGATAATAACGGTATGTTTACTTATCTTATCAACTGTCAATATCGGTCCTGTCCGATGTAACAAATACATTCGATCTTATCTACTATGCTAATGTTCTGGAAAGAACATAACACTGTAATGTGTAAGTAGATCATATCGTAGATTGGCAAGTCAGTGTAAATCCGGTGCACTGACTAATCTTAGGACTAACTTATTTTGAACATATAATCATATTTATATTCCACTGTGATTACGTCACTATAAATAAGATTAGCTATATGCTCGGGATTTAATAGAAGTTTATATTAAACAAATAATCATGAAAATAAAACATGTGAGCAAAGTGATTGACCAAGTCAAAAAATGATTTCTATTCTTTTATTGATAGTAAAATGAGATTACAAAGAATTTGAGTTTTAATTAGGGCATAAAACCCCAACAGCTATCTCTCCCCCTGTTATCGGAGGAGGGGTATCCTGGTTCACCTGAGCTCCGGTCTTATTTGTCGGGGTCTCCGGAGCTGACTGGGAGTTATTCGATTCTGGGCATACTAAGCCAAAGGTCCTGCCCTGATGAGTGTTTCGATTTTATCCTTCAAGTGTCTACAATCATCGGTGTTGTGACCAATGTCGTTGTGGAATCGACAAAATTTTGAAGGATTCCTCTTTGCCCTTTGATTTTTTAAAGCCTCCGGCTTTTTCCACGGGAGGCGGGCAGAATTCGCCAAGAAAATGCTTTCTCTAGTATCCGTGAGGTCAACATTAGTCGTATAGATCGGCTTAAACTTCTCCATGGGCTTGTTTTTCTTCGAACCCCTGCCCTCCCCATTTCCCTTCCTCTTGCTACCTCCTCCTTGGTTATTCTGGGTAATGGTTTGAGCCATAGCTGCAACATCCGTTACCGCTCCAACGGGCTGGGCAAGGACTTGGCTGGTTCCTGTGACCGAGGCTCGCGCCTCTTCCAAGTTGATCCACCTTTGAGCCATGTTCAGGAAATCATCCATGGTGTTGACCCCCTTTCTTTGGATTTCCTTCCATAGGTCGCCCCCAACAAGAATTCCTGTTCTCATCGCCATGAGCCTAGAACTTTCGTCCGCGTCTCTACCTCGTGCAGCAATATTAGTGAATCTACTCAGGTAGGCTTTCAGGGGCTCTTCAAGCTGCTGCTTTACATTCGCAAGGGAGTCTACCTTGATGCGAGCCGCCTGAGAAGCCTGGAATTCCCTCTTGAAGTCAGCGGAGAAACTCTTCCACGAGTTGATAGAATGCTTTTTGTATTGCTTGAACCATTGCCTAGCCAGCCCGACCAGAGTCGAGGGGAATACCAGACACCTCAGTTCGAGTCCAATATTGTGGACCATCATCAGGGTGTTGAACATTCCCAAGTGGTCGAATGAATCTCCATCTCCATCAAACTTTGACAAATGGGGCATCCTGAAACCCGGCGGGTATGGTGTTGCTGCGATGTTGGGGGCGAAAAAGCTTGAGTTCATCCCCTGAGTCATATTCGTCTTTTTCCTTCTCTGACATGAGTCTTTTCATCAGCTCCTCCATCTGGGCTAACCTCTCAAGGGTTTGGTCTTTGGTTCCTTGGGGCTGTTCAACAGCTCCTATTCGGTCGTACATGTTTGGTGGGTTATTGTCCCTCCAAGCTCGAGCTTGGTTTGGTGGGATGTTCCCATTATCACGTACTTCAGAAGGACTTCCCTCGTGGTGAGTGCCACTGACTCCATCGCGAGCTAAATTTGTCCTTTGTGAATTCAGGCGATCTCGTAGGTCGGTCTGTGGATCAACTTGAGGGCTCTGAGCTGAACTCAGCTGATTTCTCAA